>NW_007728068.1:127845-227168 GCF_000696425.1 Galeopterus variegatus | reverse complement strand
TTTTAAAAAAAAAAAAAAAAAAAAAAAAAAAAAAAAAAAAAAAAAAAAAAAAAAAAAAAGAATACTCAAATAGACCAATAAAACAGAATAGATAGACCAGAAAGACACAGACATCTATGGACATTTGATTTATTATAAAAGTTGCATTGCAGAGAAGTGAGAAAGTCTTTTCAAGAAACAATGTTGAATAAATTGCAAGTCTCTAAATTAAAAAATGAAATTTGATGTCTAACACCCCCAATTTATAAAAGTTGATTCCAGGAGAGTTGTAAATTTAAATGTGAAAGGCAAAATAATAAAACTTTTGGAGTAGTAAAACATTATAACAGGACACACAAAAAATAGCACTTATTAGAGAAAAGATTGATAGATTGGATTACATTAAAATTAAGAATTTTCGATCACTGAAACCATTGAGAAAATGAAAGGGAAATCAAAGAGTAAAAGATACTTGCGATAAAATAATAAAAGGCTAACATCCAGAATATATGAAGAATTCCTACAAGCTGACAAATAACTCAATCCAATATAAAAATGAGCAAGAGAGTTGAACAGGTACATCAAAAAACTGGATATCAAAATGGCAATAAACATATAAAAAGGTGCTCAACCTCATTAGTTATCAAATTAAATGCACCAAGAGATAACCACTTCATACTTAGCAGAGTAGTTAAAATTAAAAAGACTTACAATACTAAGGGTTGGTAAGGATGCAAAGCAACAGGAGTTGTTCATTCACTTATTCTACATGCATTTTCCCATACACACGTACTATACTTCACAGTTTTAAAAGTTAAAAATGGAAAGAAGATATGAACAGGAAAGTTACAAAAAACCCAAAAAGCTCAAATGGATATGAAAAGATTTTCCTACTCATTAAAAACCCAAAAAACGCATAAGATATCACTTTACACCTTTTAGACTGGCAGAAGCAACTACATTGTATCAGTTATTGGCAGGGATGTGCACAAGAAACCTCATTTGTGATCTTGGAAACATAGACTGATCAGGCCATTCTGAGAGAGAGAGAGAAAGGGGTGTGTGTGTGTGTGTGTGTGTGTGTGTGTGTGTGATGTGTGAAACATAGACTGATCAGGCCATTCTGAGAGAGAGGGTGTGTGTGTGTGTGATTATCTTCTATGACCCAACATCTCCACTCCTCATTATATATTCCAAATGTTTCCTACACAGATCCATATGGAGACATTTATTACAATATTCACTACAGTGTTATTTGTAGTGGCAAGGAATTGGTTTCCATTTTGAGTCCATCAATGGAAATGGCATAGGTGAAATGTGGTAGTTGCACTGCATGGAGTACTATGCAGAATTAGAAGTAATAAATTAGCAACATGGGTGGACCTTAAAAACAGTGCTTAATAAAAATGTAAGAAACTGAATGAGATATAACACGATGCCACTCATGTAAATTAAAAATTACTAGACACCAAAAGAAAGTACCTTTTTCAAGAACACATAGAAACTAAATGATATATATTAAATATAGTTGACTACCTGTGGGGAGTAAGGGAAAATGGGAGTACACAATGCTGACAAAAGAAAAATTTTTTACAAACAAGAAAGAAAAGTATAAATAACAAGGATCAAACACCAACCTCACCAAGTGATCAAAGTTAGCATCACCATTAGTGGGACAAATTGACATAATGTGGCTCCTGATATGATGCACTAAGAAGAACACTTACTTCTTTCATATTCTTACCAAACACATGTAACCCAAATTTAAGCAGAAGGAAACATCAGAAAAATCCAAATTGAGGGACATTCTACAAAATAACTGTCCTGTACTGTTTAAAAGTGTCAAAGTCATGAAAGACAAAGGAAGGCTGAGAAACTGTTCCAGATTAAAGGAGACTAGAGACATGACAACAAAATGTGGGATCTTAGATTAGATCCTAAACCAGAAGTAAGACAATAGTGAGACAAGTGGTGAAATCTAAATAAGGTGTGTAGATTACAGGATCATCTTGATATTTATTTCTTGATTTTTATAGTTGTAGATGGAGTATGTGGGCACTCTTGATATTATTATTATTTTTTTTTTTGAGATACAATTCACATGCCATGAAATTCACCAGTGTACAATTCAGTGATTTTTAGTATATTCACAAAGTGGGCAACCATCACGGGAACATTCATTTTATAACACTTTCATCATCCCAGAGATCATAATTTTCTGAAGTAGCTGCACCTTTTAAAATTCCCACCAGCAATATCTGTATTGTTTTTGCTAAGCTGTAAAAGTTTGAAATTACTTCAAAATGAAAAGTTTTAAAAAAAGAGAACATAGCCAGGTTGTCGTACCTCTTCTAGTAAGATCCAAAAAACCAATGTCCATCCCTTCCTGGGTCCCACAGAGTGAGAGAAAAAAAGTTGAGAAAAAGTGAGAAAACAAGCCCCTGGTAATTTGCACCTTTCTGTTCTGTTTTCACTCACAACACCTCTGACACCAAATGTGTAGATTCTTTTTCCCCACACCAGCTGGGTGCCCTACAATTCAATTCAATTCTGACACCATCTACCTGGAGTTATCATCAGATCCCACAGGTTAAGGGCACAGTCCCCACTTCAGATGCCAATTACAAGTCCTGAGCCAGCCACACTTCTGACTGACTAGCTATAAATCGGGACTGCCCGTGACCCGCCTGGTGACCCCCCCTCCTTGTGTTGGATAATTTGCTAGAACAGCTCGCCGAGCTCAGGGAACCAGTTTACTTACTATTGCTGGTTTATTATAAAGGATACAAATCAGGAACAACCAAATGGAGAGAGGTGTAGGGCAAAGCATAGGGGAAGGGGCACAAGGCTTCCATGCCCTCTCCAGGCATGCCACCCTCCCAGCACCTCCACGTGTTCAACCCAGAAGTTATCTTAACCTCATAGTTTTAGGGATTTTATGAGTTTCATGACATACACGATTGATCAAATCAGGCCATTGGTGATTGTTGTGGTCTGAATGTGTCCCCCAAAATTCATATGTTGAAACTTAAACACCCATGTGATAGTATTAAGAGTTGGGGCTTTTAGAAGGTAATTAAGTCTTGGGGGCAAAGCTCATAGATGGAATTAGGGCCCTTAAAAAGGGGGCTTGAGGGAGTAGGTTTTCTCTCTTCTGCTCTTCCATCAGTGCCCTTCTTTGCCCTTCCACCTTCTATCACGAGAGGAAGCAGCAAGTCTCTAACTGACACCAAATGCTGGCATCTGGATCCTGGACTTCCCAGGCTCCAGACTGTGAAAATATAAATTTCTGTTGTTTATAAACTTACCATCTTGGGTACTTTGTTATGGCAGCAAAAAGACAGAAATTGGTACCAGAGAAACGGGGCATTGCCATAATACCTAAAAAGGTGGAGGCAGATTTGGAACTGGGTAATAGATAGAGGTTGGAAGAGTTTGGAGGTGCAGGCTAGAAAAAGTCTAGATTGCCATGAAAGGAGCATTAAGGGCAATTCTGATGAGAAGAGGAGAGAGCTGTAGAGAGCCTCATTCTTCTTAGTCTAAGTGGTCATGATCAGAATGTTGGAAGAAATATGGACTATAAAGGCCATTCTGATGAGGTCTTAAATGGAAATGAGAAATATTTTATTGGAAACTGGAGGAAAAGCCGGTTTTGTTACAAAGTGGCAAAAAACTTGTCTGAATTGTGTCAGTGCCCTAATACTTTGTGGAAAGCAGAGTTTAAGAGCAATGAACTAAAATGTTTGGTGGAAGAAATCTCTAAGCAAAGTGTTCAGGGTGTTGCATGGCTTCCCTTAACTGCTTATAGTAAAATGCAAGAGAGAAACAAATTAAAGATAAAATAAGGGAAGGAGAATTTTATAATTTGGAAAATCCTCAGCCTGGCCAGGTTGTAAAGGTGTGTTTGGGAGAAAACACCAAGGGTGTGGCTAAGTGACCATTTAGTAAGGAGATTAGGGTGGCTAAAAGAAAACCAGGTATTACTCATTGAGACAATGAAAGAATAACCCCAAAGTCATTTCAGAGATTATTGGTACTGCCCTTCTCATCACAGGCCCAGAGTGCCAAGGAAGGGTCCAGGGTGCCCACAGGACCTCAGCATTCACTACCCAGCACCACCTCAAGCCTCTGGTTCATGCATTCTGTTGCAGTAATCCTGTGTCACACCAGGTGTGGCTCAAATGAGCACAGAAGCAGCTAGTGCCACTACTCCAAAAGGTACAGGCTGTGAACTTTGGTGGCAGCTATATGATGCCAACTCTATAGGTATGCAGAGTTCATGAGCTATGAAAGCATGGCTACCTCCATCATTTCAAAGGATGCCTCAGAGAACCTTGGGGGCCAGGCAGACAACTGTCACATGGGCAGGACAACCACTGAATCCCCATGAGGGCAATGCCCAGTGGTGCCCTGGGGGCGGGGCTATCCCTGGGACCCCAGTACTGTAGGGCCACCAGAGTACAATCCCAGCCTGGGAAAGCTGAAGGCACCTGACTCCAACCTGTGAGAACTGCTGTGTGGGATGTGGTCAGCAAAGCCATGGGGGCAAGGCCTCTCAGGGCCTTGGGCCCCACCTTAGTGTGGCTGGAAGGAGGGCCACGGAGTCATAGATTACCCTCAAGGTTTAACATTTAATGTTGTTTGCCTTGTTGGGTTTTGTACTTATGTGGAACCTGTTACTCTTTTCTTTAGTACTGCTCCCTTTTGGAATGGGAATGTCTGTCCCACCATTTTATCTTGGAAGTACATAGCTTGATTTTATAGGTTCACAGCTAGAAAGCAATTTGTCTCAAAATGAATCTACCTCGAGTCTCACCATATCTTATTTAGATGAGACTCTGGACTTTTATAGACGAGTTGTTGCTGAAATAATACTTTCAGGACTATTGGGATGCAATGAATGTATTTCGTATGTGAGAAAGACATGAATTGAGGGGGGGCCAGGGGCAGAATACTATGCTCTAAAAGTCTGCCAAAATTTGTATGTTGAAAATTAATGACCAGGAGATGGTGCCTTTATGAGGTGATGAAGTCATGAAAGGGCTTGAGGAAGTGGGTCTTCTCTCTTCTGCTCTTCCGCCATGTGAGGACACAGTGTTCACCCCTCTTTTGCCCTTCTGCATGTGAGGATGCATCAAGACCCTCACCAGATACCAAATACTGGCACCTGCATCTTGGACTTCTCAGCCTCTGGAACTACAAGAAAACAAATCAAGTTTTTTTATAAATCACCCAGTCTCAGGTACTTTGTTACAGCAGCACCAACGGACTAAGGCAGTAATTAACTCAGTCTCTGCAGGTCAGGGGATGGGGCTGAAAGTTCCAGTACTCCAATCATTGCTTGGTCGTTCAGGTGACCAGTCCCCATCCTGAAGCTATCTAGGGGCCACAGCCACCAGTCATCTCACTAGCATACAAAAGACACTCTTATCACTCCAAAGATTGCTAGGGTCTTAGAAGCTCCTATGTCAGGAACCAGAGACTAAGATAATGTATCCTAACAAAAGATGATCCCATCACCCCTATGACTCAGGAAATTACAAGGGTTTTAGGAGCTGTGTGACACAAACTGGGGACAAAGAGTATTTCAAAAAGTTCATGGAAAAACAGAATTAAAAGATAATACAAACCTTTCCATGAACTTTTTGAAGAACCCAAGTATATTTCTTATATCACAATATCAGAACCTTCAATCTTGTTTTGGGGATCTATCCAATACTGACTGGTACATCAGACTGTGGAGGGAAATAAAAACTTGACCATGGACTAGGGAGTTCTTGACAGCTGGCACTACTGTCAACACCTTCTCATTTAAAGATAGGAAAAGGGACTCAAAGAACATCAGAAGTACGGGAGTGGAGGTGAGAGAAGGAAAACTGTCCCTTTAATAATGGTGACTTATTCAACAAAATCATGCTCTTCAAAGGCCACCAAACACCTCAAGTGGAATGAAATTCTCTTCCTAGGGCACAAAGGCCAGTGGCTCAGGTACTGAATAGATGATGAAACTGACTGTTGGGTAGTAAGCCAGAAAAAAACACACACACACAGAACAGTACAATCTTTATAAAGCTGCAAATCATTAGCTTTATTTTTACTGAATTCAGCATGGGGTGACAAAATATATCACTGCAATTGACTATTACACACAGACATTTATCCTTGCATTTCTTATATTCATTTTCTACTTTAAATCTACTCATCCATATTAATTTAAAATACATGATTTCGGATGGATATACTGAGCACCCTGATATGATCACTGCACACATATGAATGTACCCAAATATCACATTGTACTCCATAAATATATACAACTTAAAATAAATATATGATTTCTTACTAAAAATTTCCAGTTCATATAACCAAGGGTTAATAAATCCTACTTTAAAAGTTTTATTCCTTTAATATTGAGAATTTAACAGTCTAAATTGCTAGTTTTTAAAAAATGTTTATAGGATTAAATTTATTTACCAAGAGCAAGCAAACAAAACATATTGCAAAACTTGTTTTCCAGAAGCTATTTCCATTCTTTTCTTCTCTTCTCCTGCAAAAATGGTGTTTTACAGTTACAAGTTCTCTGCCATTCTGTAAGAGGCTCTTCTTCTGGTTTTGTAAGAGATGGTGAACAGTGGTTAAGAAATCCAGTTTACGTAAATTCCAGACTTCACTTTCAGGGAGCAAACAATGGGGTGGGATGTTGGCGCAGAGAGAGGAATGCAGATTCTGGTGAGGTGGAGGGTCTTTCATAGAAGTTACAGAATGTGGCAAAGGGAAAACCAAAACAAACCAGGATGCTGCAAGTGGGCGAGAAGTCAAAATGAAGAGGAATGGGCAGTGTGACTAGGCCGTGAGTGCTACACCTTCTGACAATAATTATAAATAGAAACCAACTGATAATAACAGTATGTAAGTGAACTATCTTTGAGAGTTGAGGCAGGGAGAAGGAAGGATGACATTACAGCCTGTCTCTAGTTTATTCAGTTTACTAGGCTGGTGTATGAGACCATTTGGGGTAAAAATCATAATGAAACCATTCCCTGCTCCAGTGATCAGCTTTCATGGGATCCTTTCTCTACACTCTATCCAATGATAAACCCCACCACTGTATGCCTCCTAGAAAACAGTTATTCAGAAACATTATAAGTGAAGCATTGATGAGATGGCCAATGGAGAACATGTTTCCAGGTAGCCTGAAACCCAGCAGACAATGTAGCTGTTGCCTTAACTAACACAGAAATCTACATTGTATGCCAGGTTCACGCCCCAGACCTGGATGTTCAGGCCTCAGGTTATCCCCATATACTACCTCAACACAACTGCCTGCTGCAGTCAAGATTTCAAAATTGGTATGTCTTCTTTACCACAGGGAAAAGACAACCAAATATTAGAATTGCTGGGACACACTTACTACAAATGAAATTTCCTTAAACTATCATATCAAGTTGTAATTATTTAATCACCATACTATTTTTTAAATGCCATCTAAAAATGAAGAGAATGATGGATGGATGGATGGATAGATAAATACGAAATGATACCTTCCACAGGGTGAAAAAGAAGAAAATGATCCATGGATAAAATATCCAGATTCCTCCCCCTTGTGGTGATGAAAGCAAATAGACCTCATCATTCATAAAACCTTGATGGTTTGGGCCGGCCCGGTGGCGCACTGCTATAGTGCGCCGCTTGGGAAGAGCGGCGGCGCTCCCGCCGAGGGTTCGGATCCCACATACAGACCGGTTCCCGCTCACTGGCTGAGTGAGGCGCGGGAGCAACGCCGAGGGTTGCGATTCCGTTGCCGGTCCCGGTCCGGTACGGAGGCGACACTGAGGGTTGCGATCTGTTGCCGGACACGGAAAAAGACAAAAAGGGAAAAAAACAAAAAAAAAACAAAAAAAAAAACAACCTTGATGGTTCCCAAACCCCAGCTAATAATGGAAGACTTAACACCCAAGAACTTGACTGCGTGTGTGTGTATAACTCAAGTTAAAGCTCTCATTATTAAGGACTACCCAATAATGTTGATCGGGACAATGTAGCAGAAGCTAGAAGATGCCATCAGAGACCCAGTAGCCAGATGTAGCTACTGATTACAAAAGACAGGATCTACACTGGCTACTGAGCCACCGAGGGTACCTCCACCTTCCGGCAGCTGGACGTATCGACACACAGCCTTCTGGTGAGGGGCTCTGTGGAAGGAAAGAGTAGACGTCAGTTCTGGAAACTGATATGGAAACAATCTCAAGAGACTTCAATTGCATACTTTCTTTGGGTCATGAATTGACATTTTGACATTAATCCCACGTATACGGTTTTAAACAACCCCTAGATTTATTTATTTGTTCAACAAATACTGACTGGGTGATATGGAGTAAAGTGCCAGACATTCTCTCAGGTGCTGGAATCCAGCAGCAAACAAAAGGAAGAAAATGCCCGCCCTTCTCGAGTATACACAATTCCTTGTGAGAAAACCTATAATTGATTATTTGGTATGTTTTGCAGGAAAATGTAAATATAAAAGAAAAAAAAACCCAAACTCACCATTTTACTGTGGCCTTGGAGTAATTTTGTTGCTTTATGCCCCTTTAACTTGGGTAATCTAGCAATGATACATATATGTAAAATAAATTACAGTTAAAAAAAATTGTTTCCTGCTATAAACTGAGGACGGTAGTTATTTCTACCATGTCTAAAACACTGAAGAATATTAACAGAAAAGGTACGCTACAAAGTATTCAAAGCAGCAGTTCACCAGTATGTCTGTTCCAAGCTTTCCTCTCACAATACACTGCAGGTATAAAATAAGTTACAGGATAGGTGTCCTCCCTCCTATTGGTCCATTCATCCATTTATCCACCCTAGAAATACGTACTCAGTGCTTTCTCTGTACTTTATTCCAGGCACTGGAGATACAGCCCTTGACAAAGTCCCTGCACTCAAGGAACTTAAGAGTCTAAGATTTAAGGTGAGGGTAGGGAAAGATAGGGAAAAGCCCCAACAGATAGGTATGGTTATGTCATAGAGTAATGAAACAGTTAAGAAGAATGCTATTTTCAATAAGGTGGTCCGGGAAAGCCTCATGGAGGGCCTGACATTTGAGCAGATCCCTGAAGGAAGGATGGAGAAGAACCATGCTTACTTAGGATGGGAAAGGAAACCACAGGAAGAAACAAGAGTCAGAACAAAGGCATCAAAGCAGGAAAAAGCCTGACATCTTGGACAAGGCGTTCTTATATTAGCATACAACCACCATGGCAATTATTGTTTTCTACTTTTACAATTATTCTAGAATGTAAATGACTATGCAACTTTGCTCCAAGTACACTCGTCTTAGAATCCTACCTTCTTAAGAACTTAATATGCTTCAGCCATCACTTAGAAAAGATTTAGGAAAGTTATCATCAGTTGGAAGAAAGGCTATACTTAGAATTTTAAATTAGCACAATTTGATTGGACATGCAGCTAGACCACAGAATGACAATCAAATATTTACGGTCAAGAGAAGTGGCCTTTAAACTTTTAATGTGTTAGTTGTAAGAAAAGATAACCAGCTTTCTGGGAGCTGCTCTAAATATATACATATCTAGGGAATGATTTAACTATTTAATCACAGATGCCTAATTTTAAGAGGCAACCCACTTGCCAAGTTATAATAATAGTGCTTCCCCAGCGTGGTTAGCTCTTGGGAGGAGGATAAGGGTGGAATTTACAAGGTGAAGTACATTTTTGTTTGATTGCTTGTTTTTATTTTTCTTTTCAAATAAATGAAAACCAACTCCATCCATGAAGTATATTTTGGCATTGCCTACAAACCAGAACATACATACTGAAGGGGGAAAAAAGACTGCACAGGTTTGGCTGAAACTTATCCTCAATGTAAAATAAAGCATTTATAGAACACACAAACTTACACTTCATAAACCACTAAAACTAACTGTTCGTAACTCTACTTTTATAAGTAAGACTAACAATTAAAGTGAGGCAATGGTTTAGTTTGGTTAGTTTCAATGCCAAAATCCAAAGGATTATCTTTTATAAATGTTGGACCATGTTTAGATTAGAAAAATGAAATTTTTAATTCTCAAAGCTTGCCCTATCTATCCTCCAAATTTTAATTAAAGAAGTTAAAGGTGGGGCCGGCCCGGTGGCGCACTGGAGAGTGCGCCGCTTGGAAGTGCGGTGGCGCTCCCGCCAAGGGTTCGGATCCCATGTGGTGACCGGTTCCCGCTCACTGGCTGAGCGTGGCGCAGGCACAACACCAAGGGTTGCGATCCTGTACCGGTCAGTAAAAAAAAAAAAAAGAAGTTAAAGGTGGTCTTTTTCCCCTTCTTTTAAATTTATGTAGGTAATACAAATAGGAAAAACTGTAAATAAAACTGTTAAGTTACTCTAGATTACTGTCAAGCACCAACCAATAATATACATTTTTAAACTTTATTAAAAACATAGAAAAAACAATATATAGAATATAAAATAGCATGGAATATTAACCAATAATATATTCTCAAAGTTTATAAAGTCAAAGAAAAGAAATAGAGCCAAACTAGAAATGCTGAGTTACGTAATTCTATTTATTATCTAACAATTGAGAAGACAACTAAGCCTCAGGGGTGGGTGATAGAATTGTAACCAAGGTACTTGCTGCTTAAGTCCTATTCACAGTGCAAACAAACAAGCAAAACAAAAACAATAATAAACAAAAAACTCTCCATTCTGGCTATAGACTAACTATTTGAGGTATGGGAAATAAGAGTTTAAAGGGAGAAAAAAACTGATTAAAAGTTAAGCCTGCCACCTGCTGATGGAAAGACTGCTTTGAATTGGAATAAAGACCATTTCTTGAAATGTTAACCTAGAATTTGAAGAGCTTACACTCCAGAGTTAGAATAGGGGTGACCTATACGCCAAACCAAGAAATAAACCCTCTTGTGTTGAAAGACAAGATGTCAGATAAAAAATGGCATACACATCAAAGTTTCACTAGAAATGAAAGAAATGCTGCTTTGTGGCTCATTCAACCAAAGGAAGAGTAGAAATACCCTGTCTTTCAAAGGGATTACCCTGGCAATTCTATTTTGCCCTCAAAAAGCATCCTCAACTTTAGATATTGTAGTTTTTGACAAAAAACTACAAAATTTTTTGAAAAAAATTTTGAACCCAAGGACTGCATGTGGAAGTAAATGATGAAGGACATAAAATTTTACAGCATTGCCAGGATCCTAACTTTACAAAATCAAAATTGTCCAAATGACATTTTTAAAAGTCAAAAGTGAAAGAATCTAGGCTTTTTGGAATAACAGAACTTCCGAATGCTTCCCAGTTCCATGATTTCCTATAATCCCACAAAGTTTGGCCCCCACATGTCCCCTCAACTCCTGCCCATATTTCACATATTTTAGTGCATGTGCCAGTAACCTTCTATAACTAAATAGGAATATAGTCAATATCTACCATTAAAATATTTATGGATTTGACAGAGCACAAGCCAGTCTATTCTGACAGAGTTTAGTTTAGAAGTGAACAAAAACTGCTCCCATGGGAGAGATCTCATGTTAAGTGCTCTTACCAAAAAGAAACAAAACAGAACAAAAACCTGAAAGGACATGAGGACACTTTGGGAGATGATGGATATAACTATTACCTTAAATGTGGCAGTGGTATTTCGGGGGTTTGCATATGTTCAAACTCAATCAAATTGTCCACATGAAATATGTGCAGTTCTTTGTTTATCAACTATACCTCAATAAAACCGTTTTTTTTTTTTTTTAAAGAACCCTGCCTCCCACATAGTTAAAAACAAAAAGTCTAATTAACTCTAACTATAGACCAGGAAAGAAATGCACACATATACACACAGTGTGCCGTGGGGTAAAATTATGCTAGAGGAGAAAACAACCTTTTAAATACAGGTGTCTAATTAAAGTATGTTCCTGTGAACTTGGATTCCTTCTGTGTTACATGTTAGAGCACTTGAGCCAGGGTATCACCATAACCAGGCACGTGGTTGCAGCCCGTCCAGCTCCTGCATACCTGAGATCCTGTGACTACACTGACCAAAAACATTTATACCAGCTGATGGTCACTTGATTCTCACATCTCTCTATTTAGTAAACTGCTCTGGAAGTCAACTTGAAGACTGAGGTGAACATTTTCTGGGACATTCCTGTTCGAGACATTTTGTAAAAAGACATTCCCTGCCAGATAATTCTAGTCTGAACAGGCCTGCAAAGGGATTGGGTTGGCACGAGATCCTAAAACAAGCTTCTAAAGGAGAAACCACTCATAGGCCATAAAGACAGACTCAGACTAGTTTTTTAAAAAAATAACATTTAGCAATTAGGTGCATGCCTTTAATCCTTCTCAACAAGAACCAAAAATTTTTTAAACAATCATTGGATGAAAACATGAATCATTTTACTCACTGAAAACACAAAGAGAAAAAGGACAGTTTTAAACTAAGTAATAAACAGCCTTTTTACAGACAAGTTGCAGAAATTAATTACAAAATCCATGTGCATATATATCTCTCTATCCGTCTCCCCCCCACCTCCGGAAGAAATCCCCAAGGCATTCTTTTCATACAATGTGGCCAGTGTGCACCAAGGGTGAGGAATTTTTGTCATTAAAAAAAAAAGAAGAAAAAGAAAAAAGAAGTGAAATAATCTGCATTCCATTAATAAGTTTAAAAAATTAGGATATCAAAATAAGGTAACTATTTTCTGAAACTGTAAATAATATAAAAACCAGTCAATTCCTCCAAGAATTCATGACTTAGAATTTTATTTAATCCTAACTAAGCCATTACTATTCAATACTATTAGTGGGATCTTTCTATATTTGATCTCATTGTTAAGCCTGGTGCTATTTTCTAAAGGCATCAACATCCCATGTGTCTAATATTGCAGGCTTCACTTATAATCAAATCTCTAGCAAGCCTCTGCTTTTGCCACTATACAAAACTCCTGTTGGCATCCAGTGTTCTTATGGTACAACATTTCTCGTTGGGTCTTGACTCTTTGCATCAAGTTTCACTCAACTCAGATGGACTGGAGGAGGAGCAAATATTTGGCCTCTGCACACTGCCTGCCCAGCTCCTCTGCTCTCTCTGCCGGGCCCGGCTCGAAGAAACTCTTCTAGAATACTAAGGGGACTTCCCAGATTCCTCTGGAAGTTAGCTGCATGCTACTCAGGGCTGGCTCCCAGATCACTCCTTCTGTGTCTCGGCCAGAAACAAGCCACATTGCTCTTCAATGATTTGTTTAGAAACATGTTTCCCTATGAGAATGTGAGTTTTTTAAGGGTAAGAATCAAGACCTATTCTTTTGAGATTCCCCAGGTACCAGCATACTACACTGGATCACACTGATATTTTAGTAAATATTTGTCAAATAAAGAAATCTGAGTAAATATACAGTAAAATGTCTGGCATCTATACTGACACACTTCAAAAAACAAAATACACTGGGAGAATATCTCCATTTCAGGAAACTCATATTTCTTTATCCTTTAAACATTGCTTTCCGTCTTAGTTTTACGGTATCTTTCCATAAGATCTGTGGATGTTTGTAGGCTCAAGCTATTTGTAAGGGAGTGTATGTATGTTCCTTCGTGAACTAGCAAAAGCACTGTCTTGAAGTGAATGCTTATATACAACAACAGAGGCTGGTGGCAGAGAAGAGTCCTTGGAGTTCAGGAAGGTTATCCTAACCTTCATTTCATACAATACGAAACAAGATCTACTCTGGTGAAATTAAAAAAACAAGACAACTGAACAGGTAATGGGAGGGGGGAAGAAAGAAGACATCCCTATGTGCAATTTCTTTAGCATGTGATACTTATAAAATGAACTTTACTATAATCAAATGAGGCCTCTTCTAAAAACCCCCAGAGTCTACCAGAAGCTGAACCACTTTGGGTATCAATTATTATGAGTTCTATGGTAATACGTCAATTTTTTAAATTAGGTGGTTTATAGAGAAGGGAAGACAGTTAACAGATGAAACGTGAAGATTTGAGAGGACTAATAAAAATCATTTGGAAATGATAAAGGGCTAAATGTATATATCACACTTACAGACCTACCAGCTACAAGATATCCACAACGTTCAGCAGAGAGAAACAGGATAGAAATGTGGATTCTACTTTTGTAAGAAAGAGAAAATGGGAAAGTTAATTGAGACTTTTTAAAGAAAAATCATTCTGTAATGTGTTCAATGAAAGGGAAAGGTGAAATTAGATAGTTTTAAACTTCTAGAGAATGGAAGAAAGACAGCAGTATAAAATCCTAACCTACAAGTCAAGTATTTGCCCCCAGAGTGGTTGCCACACAGTGGATGTGTAACCAATTCTTCAACTGGTCATAAGGAAACGAAAAGTGTTTTGGAGAAAATAACTCAGTACAAACCAAGAACCATGTGAAGTCTTGACAACAGTATTTTTCTCCCCCTTCTTCTTTCTTTGTTGGTTGATGCTGGACTGTGTCTATGATGACAGTGAAAAGGTTTTTGACAGCATATGACCAGTTCTGTAGAGCAAATATAAGTATTTAGAAAAACGGTATCAGCCTAATTAAAAACCATATTCAAAAAAATAATCAAAAGATAAAGCAAGTACTTAGCTTGTTATGGGATGGATTTTTGAGATGGTCTACAAAAGTACAGTCTGCAATGTAAAAAGGAAGAGGGACACTGAAGAGAGAGGGCCACTGCAAGTGACAAAAGAGCAAGGAGGAAAGATGTCAGTCAATGCAGCTAAGAAGAAAGTGGCATAGAAACCCAACACCCAGCCAGAACCCCTAGGCACTCATTAGTGAGGCAGCAGCTTCATGGGCATGCACTATTAACTAGGTAGAAGAGGAAGTTTATCAGATGGAGAAAACCAGAAGGTTGGGAGGGGAAGCATGCAGGAGGAATAACTCCTGGGAGTTAAAAAAAAAAAAAAAGTTAGAAAAGGTGAGCATCCGGAGACCACGAGAAAGGGAAGATTATTCATAGCCTGGGCAAAGTCAAGAGATGAAGGAAGGAAGTCTTTCTTCCTGTGCGGGGTGTGGAGAGCAGCAGTGGCAAACTTTATCACTAGATTAAAAGGGGAAATAACAGAAACAAAACTGCTGTCTATATTGATGGTAAGTAACACAGGCGAAATCTGGTTCCTCTTTCTATGAGTGAAGAAAGAAGTAAGAAGAGGTACTAGGCACTGAAGGATGGTATAACCTTGAAAAGACTGGCTCAAGGAGGACAAGAGAGAGAGAGAGAGAGAGAGAGTGTGTGAGTGAGTGAATGTGTGTGTGTGTGTGTGTGTGTGTGTGTGTGTGTGTGTGTGTGTGTGTGTGTGTGTAGGGGGAGCTGGAGGAGTGTGGATGGCAATGTGCTTGCTATAGGAGTAATTTTCAATCCAAAAGGAATAGCAAAACCCTCCCATGTAGAGAAAATGGCAGGGCATGGGGAGCTCAAAAATCAAGGGTAGCCCGATGAGAACACACTACACATAAGCTGAGAACACTGAAAGAGAAGTGAGCCTCAGAGCCAGAAGACAGAGCTTTACTAGGGTATCCAGCTCACGGACTGTCTAAATGTCCTACATAGATGTGACAAGCCAAGAATGAGCTCAGTTCACCTCGATCCAGAATCACTTGATCCCTTCCTAACTGAAGGGACCTAACCCCACATTTGTTCTCCTGCCTCCCATTCCTAGCTAGTAGGTAATGGTACTGAGACTGCTCAAATTTCACATGGACAATTACTATTCATTCTCGCATTCTCTCTCCTTTAAGTCCTACTCTGATTATCAAACTTTCTGCAGTCTGGGGAATAAATTGTTAAAAAAAAAAGATGAAAATAAAAGTCCCTAATGTCACTATTATTTTCACACTGAGAGGTCCAATTCATCCTACTACTCGGATCACTAATAGTAAACGCAAACCCTAGGCTGACTGAAGAGAGCAGTTATATATGTCACCACTTTCCTTTCGCAGCTGCCCCTGTGGAAGCCAGGCTGGGCCACGGAGTTAGGGATGAGATAAATGAACATACTTAACAGGGCAGAATTAGAGGATTTGGCAAAAAAATAAAAATAAAAATAAAAATAGGACTTCCCTCGACTGAGTTTCATCCTTAGACAAAAGCTTATGCTCTTTGTGCTCCCATATTATCATATCCCGTTTTTTAAAGGTTAAAATACACTTGGATGAGTTTTTAAATCATAAATAAAAAGCTTAGAAAAAATAATAAAATAAATACATGTTCATGCAGTCAACAAATATAAGAGATTTATTTCTCTAACAATGGCAGAATCTAAAGGCGGGCATTTTCATTCTTATCTTTGCAATCTGAACCCAACTTTAGATGCCTTAGCCACAGTACAATGAGTGCCACAGCAGTTATGCTTAAGTGCAAATGCTTACAAACCAGTCAGGCAGCTGGCCCCGCTGGGCTGGAATAGATACTTCCTGGACTACTTGTTTAAATGCCTTGTAAACAGGGGAAACTCAAGATATCACATTTATTATGTTCACTGTTTAACTTCGGCTTCTCATCTGCATTGGAAACTTGTATTTCTAGCCCTAAACCATTAAAATTCTATCAGGTTTTCTTCCTAAGAGATGCTAATTTTTACTTTGCCAAATAAGGATATTTTTAAACCCTCCATCTACTATAAAAACGATTTCTTGTTTTCTTTAGGTTTTTCTAAAATTGAGGAATAACAGACATATAATAAACTGCACATATTTAATGTGTACAATTTGATAAGTTATGACATGTATATACCCATGAAACTATCACCACAATCACAACAGTGAAATTATCCACCAGCCCCAAAGTTTCTTTCTTTGCCTTTTTGTAATCCTTCCCTCTTGCTACTTCCGCTTCCCCCACCACAGGTAACCACCAATCTGCTTTCTGTCATTATAGACTTCTTTGCATTTTCTAGAATTTTATGTAAACGGAATCATACATCAAGTACTCTTGTGGGTGAGAGTCATCCATGTTATTGACGGTATCAATAGTTTACTCCTTTTCATTATTGAGTAGTAGCCATCACATGGATACACCATAGTTTGTCAATTTACCTGTTCACAGACATTAAGGTTATCTCCAGATTTCAGCTATTACTAATAAAATTGCTATGAACATTCACGTACAAGTCTTCATATGAACACAGGCTATCTTTTCTCTAGGAGTAGAACTGCTGAATCATATGGTAGGTGTATGGTTAACATTTTAAGAAACTGTCAAACTGTCTTCCAAAATGTATGTACCATTTTATATTTCTTTCTAAATGTATGAGTGTTCTAGATCCTTCACACATCCTCACCAACACTTGGCATGGTTGGTCTTTTTAATTTGAGCCATTAAAATTGTATAGTTGTATCTCACTGTGGTTTTGATTTGTGTTTCCCTAATGACTAATGATATACTGAACATCTTTTCATGTGCTTCATCACTTGTGTATCTTCTTTGGTGAAATGTCTGTTTAAATCGTTGGCCCATTTTTTCACTTTATTGTTTGTTTTCTTGTTCTTCAAAATGCCATCAGTTTTAATGAGTGGTGCAAGACTTGTAACTAAAACCTTAATCAGAATTTTACAATTCATGGTACCCAAGAGGATAAAAAATTCACAAAGATTATTTTCTGAAACCTACGTTGATCCAAAATATTTTCTAAATGTTACAACAAACTTGAAATTCTTTCAAAGTCTGAAAAGGACATTATTTTTGTCAGTATCGTTAAGTCTGCAGAGGCTCAGAACCTAATTAGTAAAGACAATATTTATTTCCACATACTCTAGTGGTACTAAAACCATCTTAGTTATTCCTCTCATCGCACTAGCTAAATTACCAAAGTTTCTGTTCCTAAGCCACATTTCACACATCATACTAATTATACCCTAATCCCATAGATTCCATTTTACAAAAAAATTTATGTCGAACTTGTGCCCACATTCAAAAAGTCACAAAGGCCAAAACCTCTATTGCACTGTTGGTGCAAACAGTAGCAGATAAAATGCGATTTGCAAGCATAAAGATGAATTCCCCTTTAAGATCTGTACAGAAAGCTGGATTCAACAGCAGCTATAGGCTTTGCTTTGAGGAAAAGCAGGCCCAGTTCTGTTGTGTAGAGCCATTGGTTCACAGCTCAATTGTTACAGTTGATGTGGGTTTCCTTTTCGATGCCTGGAAAATGACTTTGCTGACCACATCCACATTCTGAAATACTTTTTGAGAACTTGTAACCGAACTGCAGGAACTGACTCATTTTGCAGTGCCCAGCCACCACACAATCATTCCAGAATAGACTGAAGTCAAAGGCAGAAATATCAAGGTTTTAGAACATAGGCAGCAAATTGTCTATTTATATGGGGGAAGTAAAGGGGGAAATCCCGGGGCACATGGGGCAAAACGGCTCAAGCCCCATGAGACCAAGACCATAACCAGCCTTGAAGGAAGGACCACACAGAACACACCATTTCAAGAGCAACGCATGTGTTTCCTTCAGTGAGAGAAGTCAGGGGCTGGCAGAAAAGGAATGTTAATGTCTATATCTCTTTATATTACACCTAGAAAGTAGATTCAGTGGAGAGAGAGGTATGCAGGAGGATTTGGGGAAGATGGTGTCTTGAAAGTCCATTCCTGAGTTCCTCGTTCTCCCAGCTCCTCAGCAAAGGGATGCTCAGTAAGTCAGGAGTATGCCACATGTCTCACGGGAAATAAACAGGAACAGACAGGGTGTCCGGGACACCAGGAAGAAGTGAGGCAAGGGCCTAAGGACACCTGGGCTTAGGACTAGAGATTCGCCAGCTTCCCAGGGGTTCCTCCCTGTCCGTTTCTACGTCTTTCTCTCTCAGCTCTCAATTTGGCTCATCCAAGGTGGTCAGTTTCCTCCTGATGTCCCAACTCTCTTCACCTCTCTCAATGCAGAATTCTTACCCTAGGAAAGGATGGAAAGGAGCAAACTAGACCCTCTTTCTCACAACACTCTGTGTTCCCAAGTTACTAATTCCGATCTCTCCTCCCCACAAGTGAAACTGATTCAGTCAGTCAGTTTCAGCCAGAGATGGTGAGGAAATCCAGTCCAGTGGAACTAAACTATAAATGACAAAACCAGTAACTCTTTTCTGCAGGTGGATCCCTGGCTAAAAGAGTATGAGGGTTAACCCAAATACACCACTAACAGGTAGAAAGTCGGGCTAGGTGATAAGAATTAGGTATAAAGTCTCAGGTGGTTGAAGTAAAGTAAACCTGGACAACACCTACCGATAAGCTATCAAGCCTCTGTTAAAAAGCCCCAAAGTTGTCAGGCCTGGTCACGAAGTCCAGCTGTCGCTATAATGATACGTATATACATTTTATGTCTGTTCTCACCCATGCTGTGTTTCTTCACATGTAAACTCCCAGATGACAGAAATTTCACATCCCTTACACAGAAGACAGGACTTTTCGTATCAGATTATGGCAATAACAGAATGACAAGGGGCTGCAATCCATTTACAACAATCAACTCTACCTTTAAGAAACTGCAGAAGTGCTTTTAGCCCAACTTTGAAAGAGAAAAAGCACGCACGATCCCACCTTTCCCAACTGGCCAGCTGCCTTTACTTTCCCATGTTCCCTTTCTGCCTCAAATTGTAAAAGGAGTACTGTGTAACACAACTTTCTAATCCACATCAAATGGTAAGTTTTCATACAGAATTATAAGCAAAAACCTATCAAATGGCTGAACATAAACTAACGACTACAAAGAAAACATTTTTAACACAGAATTACTTAAAATCCACGCAGTTCAAAGTTCTAAACTGCTTATTACTGCAATGAGTACAAAATTAGTAACAATATGCCCCATGGAGGATGAGTTTTTGGCAAATATGAATCGAATCAAAACAGCCCTCAGATACCCACACCTCTCTGAACAACGGAGGTGATAGGAAGAATTACCCACTTTGGGCTCTTTAACTGCATGTGTGCACAACTTTGCCATTCTTTACCAAGCTTTTATATCATAATAATTTAAATTATAAAAGTAGCATTTTTACAGAAAGAGAGCCCTATTCAACTTGCACGTGCTCCAACTATGAGGCACAAGGGGCTCAACTCTCCAGCATTCCTGCCCTCTCAGAACACCAGCCTCCCTCTCTCTAGTTATCATCAACTACCTTCCAGCAACTTCCCTTGGATACACCAAACTTGCTTGCCCCTCTGCTGCAATGATTGCTTTGTTCCTCTGCCTGGAGTCCTCTTCCTCCAGATACCCCCGCAGCTGCCTCCTCCCTGGCCTCACAACATCGGAGACAACGTCCCGTCAACCATGGATAAAGTAGCTCTTCTCCCAGCCCCCTGCTACTCCCTACCTGTATGAACCGGTTTTGTTTTTCTCCGTGGCATTTAGTAACAAATGGCATATACTTATTAGTTCCTTCCCTGCTGTATTCCCAAACCAAGAATGCTGTCTGGCACATGGTAGGTGTGCGATCCACTTTTGTAAAAAGAACATTTCCCACGTGGCATCTTTGAAGTCTAGTTGGCAGCTGAGACCATTTTTGTTAACACCTTACCAAAACACCACAGGCTTCAAGGGCCAGGTGAACAGGAGCCGTAGGAAAGTGATCATTCCCAGCATTAAAAGAAATTGTGCAGGGCTGCAGGGATAAAGAACGGTTTCTCTGTAATCTCCCCGCTAGCCACAGGTAAGAAATAAGGGAGGGAGGGTCTTTTGGAGTATGGATGCCAAATAGGACGGGGAGAAAGGCAGAAATTCACTGTATTTACCTACCTAATTTGTCCTAAACAGTCCTTACTTGCTCTCGCTCAAAGAGAAGAGCCCTGGGATACCAGGGCAAACTTTAAGAGTGTGGGTGATTTTGTTTGTTTTGTTTTAAAATCAACATTAACATTTTCTTCCATTGGGCCATGTATACCTACCAGTGATGGGAACTTCACATCTCACACCGAAAGACACAAAGCATTTTCTTTGCGATTGCTGCTGCGGTCAAACCTGTATCAGAAGACACACATGCAGTTGTGCCATTAAAAAGAACTCTTGAATGGTTAGTTATGTGTTTTTTATAATAACTACAGAAACGACATCAAGATTTAACTACTAAATCACATGTAAAGATAACGACTCTGTCTTAAAGAGTACTTCTAACTTCAGCATGGTGTCAAGTGACATTTTGAAGGGTTAGTAGTATAAACCCTCTTGCCTCCCCATCTTCATCTTCCCCAGAAAAGAAGAGTATTTCTCATTTTCTGAATCTCATCTTCGCCAAAAGAGAAGAGTATTGTTCATTTTCTGCATCTTTAGTTAGATATTTTCAAAAACTCCTAATAAACTTGACTGAGGGCAGAGTAGGACTTCTTACCTTTAAATTCTATTAATTGTTTTTAAGACATTCTTGTGGAAGCCTTCGTTGTCTGTTAATATTCTTTAAAAAGAGAAATGAGTTAAAAGCTTAGAGGGGTTCTTAGACCATATTTACTAACACATTCCCTACTATGAGCCCTTTTTCCACCATCATTAAAAAGAAAGAAAAACCATTTCTATACATTGTTTTCCCCTCACAAGCTTTTTCTCCCCTTCACTTAAGAAAAGAAGCCTGGCTGCCAAAGGAAGATATTTAAAGACTTATGAGTGTCAGTCTGTGAAATGTGCATTGTCTCCAAAATGGCAAATGATCAAATAAAAGATATAGTCACTGAAGTGAAAGGAACAGAGAGTGAGTTTATACAGTCCTCTTCCTTCCCGTAATGGACTCTCACCCTGTCCTTTCTTTCATCTGTCTGCAGGTAAGTGTTGAATGAGCTATGTGAGACTATAGAAAAGTGAATGAATGAATAAATGAATGAACAAATGAAAAAATAAAGGCAGCATAATTAGTGTACCCTCCTGTGGGCAGGCTCAGGGGACATTTTTTAGAGATTTCCAAGCACTGGGAACCCATGGGCTATGGTAGCTTGCCTTTACTTTCTAAGTCAATTTCTCAACCTGCATTTGAAAGAGGAGAAAACTCTCAATGGCAAACCTCTTTCCCATACTCGGAGAATTAACTCCTTACCCAAACATAAGGTTTAATATAACAGACATAGACAGCTTCTTGTAATTCCTTACTTAGAAGTTTTGCTCCTCTAGAGAGCACCCAGAACTAGATGGAGATAAAGGACAAACATTTGTAAAATCAGATTCTTACTCATTTTACATTTCTATGGATTGATTCAATACCAGACATAAGAAAGAACCACCGGAAAGGTTGATGAAAGTGCATCCCTAGCACATGAGTGCTCATATACTTCTCCCTTCCACCCCCACTTTTAAGTGAAAACATTAGAGATAAGAAATAGGGGAAGTTACATGAGTAAATCTGTTAGTACAGGAGATCAACTGAAAACAAGGAATTCCCCTCCTGGACTTCAGTGGCCTAATTAAAACTCATAAAGCACAAATGACTAAGACTGCTCCCTTTGGTTTGTGAAATAAGCAGCAGCAAAAGTCAACTGTGTATTTCAATATTGAGAGGGCCAGGAATGGAAGATGTGACACTTTACAGAACAGAAATGAGAAGACCATTTCTGAGACTTTCAGGTTCAGTCAACTTTTATTCTGCTCTTCTGCCATAAGTACTTACCATCTGTACTGGCAACAGCCTATTTGAATTCAGATTCTAGTTCCACAGCAAATGAGGAACCCTAAGTAAGTTCCTTTACTCCTTTGTACTTCAGTGTCCTCATCTATGAAATGGGCGTAATAATTGCACGAACAGGTTGTCATGAGGATTAAATGGATCCCTGCAGGTAGAGCACTCACAACACTGCCTACCTAGAACATAGCAAGTGCGCGATAAATGGCAGTCACTATCATCGTCACTGTTTTGCTTAACCTTATGTGAGAAAAGTCGTATAACTTAGCGTGGATCCGCAGGCTTGGGGACGAAACTAGCATGGATCCGCGGGCTTGGGGACGAAACTAAAGAAGCCTGTTCCTGAAAGAATGTGGGAAGGGATGCAAGTGTGTTAAGCACCATTACTCCAGGTTCCACAGCTTGTGCTTTACATGTGTTATCTCACGCAACAGCCCCGTGTGCTGGTTCTGATGCTCCACACGCTGAGGCTTAGAGAAATAAACGTAATAGCTTACTGTGCTAGCAAGGGGCCAAGTGAGCTTAAAGTACAAGTCTACTTGTTTCCAAAGCCTGGGCCTCTTACGGAGTAAACAAGTACCTTCTTGGGGTCACAGGGACTTGTAACACACTGAAAAATGTCTGGAGATTTGGAAATTTTTTTTTTTCAGGTAATCAAAATTTTAAAAGCTCCTTGCAAAGTTCTGCTGGGCCTATACAAATTCACTCCGTTTCTCTAAATTTTAAGAACTCTAGTCTCACTTTATATATATATATCGTACAAACCCTAATTGAGAAAAATCAATGAGTTTTCATTTAAAAAATCTTTTATCCATCTCCTTTTAAGAAAGGCAGGAGAAAACTACTTTACTTTTTCTTCCAATAATACTACCAACGATGGGCTTTCAGTAAAAGAGGAGCTTCAGTTAAAACTGTAGCTTGCTCTCCACAATCAACGACTCCACCCTCTACCTTAAAGTAACTAAAGTAACTAATTACACTGCTTTTTTTAAAGCAAGTTACTATTTTATTAGATTAACCATTAAAAACAGCGACTAGAAACTATTTTGCTATTAAACATAGCTAAGAAAAGCAAAATGTCTCGACTATTATACTGAGTTACAAAACCATATTAAATTCAACTTTTATATGCATCTAATCCGTTCCTTTAAGAATTAATCTATATATTTATATAATAACCACATTGTTTACAGTTAATATTATGTGTGTATTTTTTTTACTTTATGTTTTAGATGATCCTAAATACTTTTGGAATGTGTAAACTAGAATAAACATATGATAGAAAGACAATAGGCTATAGTTGAATTTTAAGGACTTGACTTAGGAAATGTCCAAGATTAAATCACTTACATTACTTAATATGTAGAGCAACAGTTTTACACTGATATTTTTCCAAGGAAAAGGGTAGTAAGTAGAGGACTTAAGATGTTTTAGCTGAAATTAATGTATATACAGTTCCCCAGTTCTCTATCTAAAGTGAAGATAGGTCTTAAAACTTAAGGGTCTACTTTGCATATTCTCCTTAGTAATTTTAAATCTTCCTAATTAAAAAAAAAAAATTCCCAATGTTTATATTCAAATTTGGTTCGGTTTCCTATCCTGAATGAAGACATCCATTCTCCAAATTCTGATTGTACAATCAAAACTGTTTAAGAAAAAGAAATTCTCAGAGCTGTGAATATAAAAATGATAACTAATAGTAAGGAAAATTCAGATTCTGTTATTTATAGCAGTCTGAGATTGATAGAAGGGAATGAGTTTCAAGAGATCAAATACATGTAGGGCCTTCAAATTTGTTCAAAGATAACAACACTGTCAGTGTTTGACTAAAATGTCAAATGAATAAATAAGTAAAGCATACAGTATGTCAGACAGAGACAAGTGCTAAGAAGAAATATTAAGCAGGGAAGAGGGGTAGGGAAGTTGGGCAGTAGAATGAGGAGGTTGTCGTCAGTTTGGAATGAATTTTTTTTTTTTTATCTTTAGAACTATACAGAGAGATTAGAGAGACATCTTATGTATGTTTTTGAGTAGTACGGTTAAAAGTATCCTTTCATGGATTCAGAGAGTCATGTAGCTCAAGTTCCATATGCTGCCTGATTTCTCCCAGTGGCTTTGCTGTATCCTAGCGTGGCCCCCATGCCAGGGAGCTCACTCCTTCCATACTCTTTAGATCTCAGACTTCCTGCTGGGTAAAGGGTCCAAAAAAATGTCTATAAAAAGACTTTTGCCTCTATTCAAGAAAATTTCTTTGGGGTTAAGGAAAGAGTTATTTCACATGTCTTAATTTTTCAAGATAAAGATGTCAAGCTGATTCGCTGATGAAGGTCACACTGGGAAGCCTGTGAAGAGATTAAGAGCTTCTCAGACCCCTCCCACACTCCCACCCAGGAGAACCTATTATAAGCATTTCACAATAGGCCTCTGCTAATGACCAGAGTGGTCATAGCATCAGCTTCTGATGACATGACGCACAGGGTGACCAGGAATAAAGTAAACACCCCTCTGACTCAGTCAAGAATTCTAGTGCCATGTCTCCAGGTCTCTCTCGTACCTGAATCAGACTCATTAAGAGCAGACTGCAGCTAGACTGCTTGCTTTCAAATCCTGGCTCCACTACTTCCTGCCAGTGTCACTTTGGGCAAGTTGTCTCACCTCTCTGTGCACCAGTTCCCCCATATAAAATGGGGATAACAACCTTATTGGCCATATACAGTTTGTGTGAGTTACATAAGTTAATGCATATAAAGCATTTTATACCAAAACACATCTACTGAGTACCTACTATATCTCAGGTGTTGTTCCTGGCACATAGTATGAACTCAACGCATGTCAGTAATTAGAAGTCCACAAACCCTTATCTGACATTCAGATTGATGATGATTACTATTTATTATTTTATAAAGGTAATAGGGTGACTATTTTATGTAGGGAAAATTCCAGGAGGGTCTGGTACAATACTCCATAATCAAACACATTAATATTTCTATAGTAAAATATACAAAGATTCATACTTAGTAAGGTAAATAGAGACGATAATTAGCCTCACATCAGTTCAGGTCAGGATTTGCTGCCAAATTTGTTACATTAAAACCTTTTGATTTCCAGAGCTTTCTGGATTTCAGAAGAGATGGTGGACCTATATTTATCAAGTCACTGAAATCTTTTCTTTTCTAACTTTTGGAGGTGCTGGTGACCAAATAGTCAAAACCATTTAGGAGTAGAAAATAAGAAGCCCTTCAGGCATGGAAAATCCACAACTGCATAATTAATCTATGCCAAATTTTAGTCTAAACAATCCCTCCCCTCAAATACAGTGTTTCATAGATTCTCAGTCGACCAACTCATTTCCATTAACAACAGGTCTCAAACAATTTTAAGGATTTTTTAAAATTAATTTTTGAATATAGGATAAAATACTTAAGTTTAATCACTATTTTAATAGTACAACCTTGTCTTTCCCATAGAAAGAGGACAAAAGCTATTAAATGACAAATGAGCAATTGGTTTAAAAACATGTGCCTTAAAAGAACACAGTATGCTCTGTAGTCAGCCAACGGGAGATGAATAAATGTTAAGCCAAAGTGGTAAACCATCCTGCTACCAAAGGAATTTTCTCCACATTGCATTTTAAGGAAGTATTTGCAGCTCTTGAAGAGCTATATAATAACTGGTTCAAGATGTTCTCACTGCTGGTCAGAACTGGATAAGGGATTTGCACAAACCCATGGAAGCCGACTCTCTCGCCTCTTTATTACCCTCGTTTGTTGTTATTTACCTTCCCCAACTTTTCTGACCCCTTTCCATTTATTTTATATTGAAGTATTGCTTTGTTGAAGACCTATGTTTACCACTCCCATGGCGATCCCATACACAAAGGCAAGCCAAGCAGACATGAAACAAACGGAGATACTTATGTTGCTTCATGGTTTTTCCCCTTCTCATTATCCTCCTACTCAATGAGACTGTAGTGGGAGGTCTGAATGACATTTCCAAACTGAGAACTTAAAGCTACATTTCAACACCTAACTACTCGGTTGTCATAGGAACAACACTGTGAGGCTTATCTAGGTTCTAACAAACAGCCGCTTGTTTCACTAGTGATTAAAGCTCCCCCTTCAAATCAAATATACACACACATACATATACCTACCTCAAGAGAAAAATTTAATTGGGCAAAACTGTATACCACACCAATAACTTAAGAAACCAGCCCAAAGGGAAAGGGTTCATATTCCTAAATATGCAAATATGAAATGCTATTTGAGAGAAATTATTTTGAGTTCTATCACCTGACCAGATTCCCTTGTTTGTTGCTTTACATACCCACAAAGACAAAGACATATGCATATTGTTAATATCTTTTAACAGAGTACATAAAAATGCTGATACTCTCAATGACCCCAGGGGAGAATTCAGGGCAATGCGATGTTATTCATTTTAGATGTACTTTCAAAAATTAATAAACTGAGAACAGACAACAGTAAATAGAATTGAAAACATGAAGCTCTCAAATAATTCTTCTGGGATATACTTTCTAGCATTTGCTGTTCCAACCTGCTTCTATCACATTTTTGTCATTCAAAACAATGGCTTCTAAATAAATGAGGAAAACCTGAAAATTATATAGAGGCTTTTTTCTGTCAAGCATTACAGTATTTAGCCAGATTATTAAATCATTATCTTCCATGTAAGTATTTACATGAAGTACAGAGCTGAAAATAGTTGTGAATCATTGAACACAAGCTAGCAGTCAGATATAAATTACCTGTAAATAACTTAATGCTTTGTCACCATTTTTCTGTCTTCAAAACTCTAAAACCTATAAATTCTTGTGCTTTGGGGGACTGAGTGCCACACCTTTAATTAAGTCAAATGCCTTGTAATATTCCCAAGTTTGGATCACCAATTTCCTAATTTACTGGAGTATCTGTCCTTAACAGCCATGCTTATCTTTTTATCTATTTCTTTAAAAATAAATACTTACACAGAAGTCTTGAGAACTATTAGTCTGAGAAAAATGATCTTAAAAGTTCTCAAAGTATGTAAGAGGGGGGAAAAAACAACAAACAGATCCCACTAGATTCATCTCTCCCCTCCACCCTCATCCCACTCCACTGCCAACAGAAAGACACTACGGCATTGCTGTCCTCTGTTTTATTATACATTTTCCCCTTTGGAGTTAAGGATTTTAAGATTTCTGAAGTAACCAAAAGGAAACCAAAAGTCAGAAATGTAGATTCAACTTTCAATTTGGCTTAAGGTACTTACAAAGAAATAATATTATGTCCTATATAACCCAAAACTTACAATTCTGTTAATAATAGTTTTAATTATATATATGTTCACATGCATATACTGAGATCAACAAAATTGCCTATTATAATTGCTACCAGTTAAAGAACAAAGCATTTTTTCCACCTGATTCTATGTAAGTAGATATCACATGATTACTTCTATTGACCAATAAGAAACTGGTAAAATCAGGTTGCCACTCACCATTCTAATGTTCTTTTCTTATTCCGTTCAACCTTTTCAGCACAGTCATTCTTAAGAAGCCAAATCAAGAAATCACACATTCATGACTAATATAAAATTGTGTTACCTTACAGTTCATGAACAACAACCTATTGTATATAACACAGGTAATCAAAGCTTTATTGTATTTTTCTGGAAACCTTAAACATAGGGGCAGCTCAGGTTCAAAATCAGAAAATTAAATTTAAGGTTTCAGACAGAGAGGCCTGCCAAACCAGTAAGAACAGCTAAGCATATCTCTCAAAATATAATGGACTATACAGAAATAACCACCCTTTTGGTATACTAATGTAATAAAATAGATCTTAAAATTACTGACACGAATGTAAGAAAAACCTATTACCATCATAATCTGTTCTTCCCAACCAGGAGGAGATGCTTCTGATGCATTATTTGAACTTCCATTTTGTAAAGTTCTAACTAAATACTTAACACCCTGAGTAGAGGGAGGGAACGGAGGGCAAGTCAACTAATTCTGAAAGCATCCCTTCAAATTTCAAACGTGTTATTCAGACTAAATGTAAATCTATATCCACGGAAAATTAATGTCACAACTCTACCAAACAGCACATTCTGACTTTATGCTTCCCCCCAACTAAAAAGGGAAAAAACAACAAAATCTAATTGAATTACATATGTTTAGCTAAACCGGTAACACTCAGCTGATTTTTGTTAGTTACCTGGCTTCTTCTCAGCCTTTATGTTATATTCTTGGGCTGCTCTTTTATAGATCTCTTCACTATTTATGTGTCCTCTGTTCAACATAGTTGTTAGGGGTCTGTGAACAATTTTGCAATTCCCACACACACCATACGATATCTATTAGGGAGCAAAGCCACTTTTCACTTACCAATTCTGGATAAAGCAGTATTTCCTGGTGACAGAATGCTGGTGCTTCCATTCGCTAAAACTCCCTCTTCACAGCTTGATAAATCTGATTATAAAATGTCTTTGTTCCAGATCACACGAGGCACTTTTCCTATAAAAAGTTTTCTAAGGAGTTATCTGCATCTCATTCCTGTGTCAAAAGGAATCAGAACAAGGGGGGGACTGGAGGGGGGGGGGGGGGACAGAGAGTAAGTCCACAAGTTCCTGGCAAAGATTTTCAGCTGCATTTTTCTGAGTTTAATCAGTAAGCTATATTAAAGTGACAGTTACCAGTTCAGGAAGCCAGAGTTTGATCAAGTCAGCTACAAACAGTTTGAGAGTCTTCCACTGGTGTGTGGACCCCAAGGAAGCAGTCACTTGGTCATCTATCACATGTGGCTGAAATCACTGGACAGACCCTCCCCACCCCCACCCCGCCCCTGTTGAGCAGCAGCCCAGGCAGGAGAGTGGCCGGACGCCCGACCCAGGACCTCTTATAGGGACCCGCCAATTAGCTGCTGACCAATTGCAGCCAGCACCTAGTACCTAAGTCACATGACAGGGCAGTCCCTATGACTGCAGGATTTCTGAATTACTGGGGTTACACAAAGGACACTCATTCAGGAAAAGAGGGGAAAAAAAGCCATAAGCCGAAACAGAAAACGCCCAGGCTGCGACAACTCCAGCTTTAAAACAGGGAACACCCCAGCCTCACACAGACGGAGAAAGACCCACAACCAAGCCAGGATGGAAATCAGAAGACTGTCTGGCACATATTAAAAAATAATCCCAAAGCAGAGGCTGAGTTTACAAACCCACTTCAGATATAAATCTACCCCTCCTTCCGCTTCCTCTATAGTCTCCCCAACAATTTTACATTCTAAAAAAGCTCCAGTTAGCCTCTGCAAAACTGCTGTAGGAAAATGTGCAAGACATATAAGCCTTTCTTCCCATCCCTTCAAAATACCCATAAAGGAGATTCAAATTTGCCATGAAAAGGTTCCTAAATGAAATACATTTCTTTTAAAATAGTTAGATAAATTAGGCAAAATTAAATGGTGTCAAGACAAATTGGTATGGTAACTAGCAAATCCTCTCTCTCTCTCTGTCATTTTGACTGCCCACATCAAGAACATTCCTGTTAAGTACAGGAGCCCACTTAGTGAACTAGCTACCAATTTATTTTAACACCCCCCATTTATTTCTTAAATACCTTTTATGTCCTAGTAATAAATTCAACTGTACAACCTCAACCATTTCTCCAACCTCCAAAAAATGGTACTTACAAATATTCCTTGTTTGGATCTGTCAGTTTCTTCTCCCTCTCCCCCGACATTTGAAGTCAAAATACGGGCTCAGCTTCATCCTTCAAACCTAAAGACCCTATTTTGATTGTGCAAGGCTGCAACAGCTCCTTCTCCGAGGCAAGTCCGTAACACTGTGCTGCTTGCCATTTCCAATTTATGGAAGGAAACGCATGTCAAACAAACCAGGTGATGACTCAGACTGCCTCCCCCAGCCACATTTTCCCTAGAATGGGAGGGTAGCATAAGTGCGGCCCATTTGGATGTGACTCAGTTTTATTAGACTGGTGGTTGTAGCTGATTTGACAAGCTCACATTTTTCTTTTATAATTTGTACATTTAAGGATCAGAATGCACGTCCGAAGTGGTTTCAAAGAATTGGATCATGTAAACAAGAGAGCTGCAAGATTATTTTTAAGATATGGCAAGGCTCTGCTTCTATTTCCTAATATTCAAAATTGCAGAATTGTGCACTGAAAATTTTACAACTGAGACAACCAAACATTTGAGTGCACACAAGGGCAGTAAACAGGACTTATAAGTTTAGGTTTATTTTACTTCAGGTCTTTTACCATGAGGCAGTCGGACTCCTTCCGTCCTGAGGACTCAATTTTAAGTGTCTAAGTCTGGGGCCCATGTGGGAGGACTCTTTAGGAAGTGGCTGGGAGAATGAGAGCCATGTTGCAGCTTTCACTTTTGCAAGTACTGCAATTCACACTCTGATGTGAGCTACTCGCACACAGGCACATGCACAATACAACCACACCACATAAAAAAAATCTGTACAGTCCTTTACTCCCAACCTGCCTTTTAAATAAAACCTTGAAAATCACCAAATGTCATCAGTGAAAATTCCAATTAAATAAATTGACATGCCCTAAAAATGTTCCTCTTCAGTAAAAAGTTTACTACCAAGATGGGAGTGGCATTACACGGAATAAATTGTTCCCAGGTATTACGCAGACAGGAAGAATGCAGTAATAAGAAGTGTAATTCCTCACACAAAAAATCTGGAAGGCTTGGGCTGAGCAGTTTAACTACAGTTATCTCTTTTCAGCATACTTCCTTTAACCTTGAGCAAAGTCAGCAACTGATCTGACCAAGGCTTGACATTTATTGTTGATTACGCCTTGATGGATTAACTCATTTTTTATATATATATATTACAGAAAATATATTCTATTTTTATAGTACAGTAACATGTTGAAATATCTGACTTTCAGATTGGTAGATGAGGGCAGAAAAAAGGTATACACACTGAAACAGTATAAAACAGTTAATTCAGGAGTTGACTATTCATTTTACAAAGAGATTCCCTATAGGGTTTTACTGGAATAAACCCCACATTCAATTTACATATAGAATCGATTTTCAGAAATTAAATTCACACAAACTATTTAGAAGTGCATTTTTGAAGTATTTCTATTTTTTTTTCATTTTGAAGTCTTTTTATTTTAACTATGTGCGCACTTATATCTCACTCAGTTATTAAAACTTATTCACACTTCAACAGGGATGCATTATGTTTAATTGGCTTAAAGACAGTTACCTTCCTACGATACATAAAGAACATAAAATCTATAATTATATGGCTTTCAATGGAAATAAACACAGGCTATGAAATCAGAATGGCAATAAAATCCAACACCTAAAACTCTGGCATCTAAAAGGACCCATAACATGTTTTAAAAGTCTGGTTTCTGAAGCCAGACTTGCTGGGGTTTGAATACTGGTTCTGCCATTCTCAGCTGTGGCACCTGGGTTAAAAGGTTACTACAGTGTATGTAAGTACCTAGAACAGTGCCTGACAAGACGTTCCAGAGCCATACACACCTTAGTCATTCCCTAAATAACATTTCTAAATGAGAAACATACAATTCCGTAACTTTAAAAAAAAAAAAACCAATCACTCATAAGTAACTATTTTACTAATGATGACAAACACCCAGCCAATCCATATTTTCCTCCCAAAGTTTCAGCAGTTGAAATGTTCATCTGAGATCTGTTTAGGCCTTTCTCCGCAAAGTCCCCAGAGTCTCCTAAGGCCAGTGCAGAATCAAGCCAGGGTCAGCTGGGGAGGATATTCATATTCAAGAATAACTCCCATTTCAGTTGGCCCACATGGGTCAAGACATAGAAACTAGAAACTGTCACTAGCTAGGAAAGAAGGTGAACAGGTCAAAAGACTGGGGGAAACACTACAGCCCTGTTAAGGACAGAGCACTGCCCTTGACATCAACAAGCGAACCCCAATCAGAGGCACAAGCAGGTGGGTACAGACCCAGAAAAAAAAACACTCAAAGTCCATGACATAAAACCCCACCGCAGAGAGGTGGGTGGGGAAAGTGAGTATGCATTCTCTCTATGTTGTCTTTCATTAAGAAATTTCATTTCTTAGAGGAAAAAACTGCACAGATTTCCATCTGAAAACTATATGAAGCAGTTTAAGTATCCCACAAACCCTTCAGTAACAAAAGCTAATAAATTCCAGTTAGCATACAATATATTTGAAGAATGATAAAAAGGACAGCAACCAGATATCTCTGAGGCACAGGCAAGTTTTTTAAATATGGAACTCCTGAAATACGGTGCTCAGCATAGCTCTGGGGGAGAAATAGTTCTGGGTTTTGTTGGAGGGCGAGCAACTGCTCCAACCTGTCTTTATCCAGGCAATGTTTCAGAGGCAGATGGTAACGTAATGGGGAAAAAGCCAGCAGAACAGAGAAGAGGGTGGCTGGGATTACAAATAAATGTTGGGGGAAGGCTCAATTCTGGTCCCCTCCATGTGGGAGCTTGGTTCGAAAACGCACACAGACCCGATTCCACAGTTCAGTCAAAAGCTGGTTTGGAGCTGCAGCAGGGAGCTTCCTCTCCATTGCCACACCTGTCCCCAGGCAACCTCTAAAATACCAGATGATCCAACAATGTTGGGTTCCCAGTGTGACAACAGCCTGGGTTCCAATACTGACTCTGGGACTATTACCTGTGGGGACTTGGAAGAGTCACTTCATTTCTCCAAGACTTTTTGCTTCATCTGGAGAATGAGAATAAGTGAGAAAATATAAAGAAGGAACAGAAATCACTGCCACCCCCAGTACTAGTCTTCCAGCTCCTCAGGGTGGGGGGACGATGACGACGATGACAAAAAACAATAATCTCAGGTTTCCAAGTCACATTGTTCATTTGAAGGCAAAGTGACTTTATCACCTATGTTTTACAATGATCTCTGGATAGCTGCTATATTCAATTTTTGATTATAGCCAAGTATCCTACATTGAAAACAGAAGATTAATTTTACATATAGTTTATGTAAGATCCCCCATACTAGAAATTTTTCATAAAAACCTGTGTCCATGGCTGTGTGCATGCCTCTACAGACATGCACACAAACTATGTCTCACCTTATATAAGACAATCTGAACATTTCTTTATGAGGGCTGGCCTCTGTTCCAAGCTTTTCATGTTATATAAGTAGCCACTTTGCCTGTCTTCCTGTAATGACTTCAGATCTAAGCAGTATACTTTGCTCAGAAAAGTTTTTATTAGTTGTCTTCTTTCCCCACCCATTTTAAAGAACGAACTGACTCAGTTTTTTGATGGCAACACCACTGGGTGGGAGTGAATATGGGAGTGGGCAGGGTGGGAGAAAGGGAGGGGGTGGAGGGGGAGGCGGAGGTGGTGGGAGCCAAGAGCTGAATCACAGCCATGTGAGTAATCTCAGGCTTTTTTTTTTTCCTTCCTAAGGGGATGAATCAAATTAAGCTTGTTTTGCTGTGGGTGAAGGAAGGGGAATATAATAGCATGAATCAGAGCAATTATCAAATATGCGGCACTCACTAAAAATTAATTACAATCACTGCTTTCTCTCACAAGTCTGCCAGAAGATGCCAGAGAGCTTTTGTTAATCAATACAATCCTTTACAAAAATTCTTAAGAGTTTGAACTCGATTATCACCCTCTTCCCTTTAAAAATTTCCTTTTACACATGAATTTCAGAAACAGGAATTATTTCGCAGCTTCTGTGAGATAATCTTTGGCCCTTGGAGATAAGCAAAAACAACATGGATAATACCGGGTAGAGACCAGGTTACACACTATCTAGCCATGAGCATTGAGAGAGCAAAATACTGAATTTATAAAAATAATTGCTCGGCAAATGAGTTTAGCCTCTCAAGAACATTCCAATGGGAATCCTCCACACAACCACAAACCTTTGGGAAAAAGTGGGCATTCCTCTCATAATATAGTGTACAGGGAAAATCAAGTTGTCATACAAAACTTCTGAACTGCCTTAGGCTGAAATAAGTGGATCTTTATAAATTTAAGAATGTGGCGCACTGTAGAGTGCACCGCTTGGGAGCGCGGCGGAGCTCCCGCCGAGGGTTCGGATCCCATGTGGAGACGGGTTCCCGCTCACTGGCTGAGCGCGGTGTGGGCGCAACACCAAGGGTTGCGATCCCGTTGCCGGTCCCTGGTGCGGGCGTGACACCGAGGGTTGCGATCCCGTTGCCGGTCAGTAAAACGACAAAAAGGAAGAAAAAGAAAAAGAAAAAGAAAAAAAAAAGAATTTACTAAGTTTAATATTAAGAAAAAGATGGATCAAAACACATAAAATCAGTTTTTTTGCAATTTACATAAAGATATTACCATGGAAAAAATTGGTAATCTGAGGGGAAAGGTGTGAATAACCAAGTAATATTTTCTACTCCTGGGCAAGTCTATGCATTAGGAAGTCAGGAGGGCATATTTTGAACTCTACTCAGACTCTTGTTACATTTTATGCTACACCAACGACCTAAAATGCATTGTCCTTTTGGTTACCTACCTATGATGTTTTTTTCTTTTAAACATAGGTGGGGATATTCTGTAGGTAGGCAATAAATTTAGCATCCTTACAGAATACTCTACACGCAGTTCAGAGAATAGCATCTTTATCACATCCAAGTTTATTTCTCTTTATAGGACACAGTTTTTTCTGCCAGTACCTTTATTGGGGTCTCCAAGTAAATTATTTCAAGACCACTCTGAATAAGCCAAGGCTTTTAACTTCTCTATTTCTATGTGTTCCTCAATTTGGAAATTTTAATCTGTAATAATGAGCTCTTTGGAGATGACAATTCATATGCCCAAATTTACGTATCTCCAGATCTGCCTATATAACATTAACATTTTGGAGATCTTAATCAAGATATATTTACATAATCCACAAAGATATAGCAATCTTGGGCTCACATAAAATGGGCCAGATCTGTTTTCAGACTAGGTAACTTTGCTATCTCTACCCCAAGCCCTCAAGTTCTCTGCCAAGCTAATGGTGCTGCAGTATTTGACTTTCTACCTTGCAAGTCAGCACTCGCCCAATTTAAAATCTCTAACTTCCTAGGTAGTAGAAATAATATTCCCAAACCCAATTTTGTCACATCCTGACCTGTGTCTATCGCCAAGTTTCCAGAAATTTTTAATTCATATTTTAACTCTCTTTTAAAATGTTCTAAATAGTAATTGCAGGGGAAGACACTGAAAAATAGGTCTTATCAATTCTCAGAGTTCAAGCCCTCTGACAAGAAGAGTCTCTGGGTACTCTGTATGGGTTTTTTCTGCTCCCCAATATGCCAAATGTTTGAGGCTGAGGGTAGGTGGTTGCCATTCCGATGTTTTACATGGGGAGAATCAGTATTTTCAAAGGAATCACATTGGTACAACTCAGAGGCCAGGCACCTGGGCAAGGACAGTGGTGGAGGTCAATGTGAAGGTGGCAGTGATGGCTTTGGCTGAGAGGTGATGAAGTAAAGGAGTCAGCCGAGGCAGAAAACAAGAGGTGACGATTCAGACTAGGGAGATAAAGGTATTAGGGCCCCTTACAATGCAGACCACACCCTAGAAGTCTGGCTTCAAGGGGAGGATGGAAGACAGTACAGGGTGTCCAAGTGCCAAGTAAAAGGAAATAAACAATAGAAAAGAGAAACACAAAAAGGAAGGCACTACTACCTCCTTAAAAAATATGATCTTAATGATGAGCTTCTGTTTCTGACCTTGTACCAAGTCCCCTCTACCATGCTTTTCCTATAATGTTCCTCTCAGCTCACCCCCTAATTTCCCTGATCCATCATTATCCTCTCTCCAGGATGCAGCCATACTGTCAAAAATCTGCAGCCTTGGAGCAGCAGCAAGCAGAAGGGTGGAGGGCCTGAAACTACTGCAGGATTAAAGGATCCCGACGTTTTTAACCAGAGGAGGAAGAAAAAGCACAGAGGTGATCTGATGTGGGGGGTAAGAAAAGTCCATCACGTGGAAACTGGACTGAGGTCCCAAGCAGAGAGGGCCTTCCTCAAGAAAAGCTGCAACAGGGACCTGGCAGGCATGTTAAGGGGGAAGTCACTCTATCCACCGAGTGACTGACCTTACATCCCTTCCAACTGTGATTCCAGAACTCTAAGCTGATAACAATTTCAAGAGTTTTTTAGAGTATTTTAAATCAATCTAAAATGATTTATTTGAAAGAAAGTTTTAGGCCACAAATTAATTATTTCTTAAAGACATTTCAGCCTTAAGTGATTATTTCCTTTAGGTGATGAAAATCAATGTATGAGGCCCTCTATAGCATCTCTGCCTCTGGTCTCACCTCCTGTGACCAGAAGCCTCCTAAAGTGAGGTGGCTGGTCGTACAATATGACAAAACTACCTTTTCTCTCTATTCCTACCCCAACAGAACAATATGATCTATTAAAAACTGAAGCTGCACTATAATTATGTGAGATGTCACCACGGGAAGAAGCTGGGTGACGGATACTCAAGACCTCTCTGTACTATATTTGTAACTTCTTAGGAGCCTATAATTATTTCAAAAGGAAAAATGGAAAAACAAAACCTGAGGCCATCTGAAAAATTATCTTCAAACCAATCACAACAAACAAAAGTCAAAACTCCCTACTGGATAATTAGTCCCAAAGATACCAGTTCTCTACTTCAATGTTGGAGAAAGACATTCAAGTAGGGAAACCAAGAAACCATAACACAAGCCCCTGGCCAAGACTCTCTCTTCCGGAAGAGTAACATTTATTACCTGAGAAACTAAAATGTAAACTAATAACTTTAAATGACAAAATTAGATTTACAAATTAGTCTTATAATTTTAGGATCTGGAAAAGAGACCCTACCCTATTTCACCCAAGCTGAAACACTGTTGATTGTAAGGCACTCCATTATTTTATGTATCATTAGGAAAGATGCAAACTTTGCCAATTAACTATGACACAATGACAGTCTTGGGTGACAGTCAACTAACTTCTCACGGCTTTGTTCTGGGAGATTTGGCAATTCTGCTTTCAGTTGCATTGCTCTTGTCATGTGATTGGCAGTCCTTCTGCACTGAACTCAATAACAAAACACAACATGGCTTCAACTACTTCTATCTTCCTAATTGTTGCTTTGAAAGAAAAGGTGGAATTTCAGTCATTTCCCCAACAATGAACATGTGCTTCACTAATATTAAATTTACTCCCTGCTGTTCTCATGCCTTTCTGTGTACACAATAACATTTTGTTTTGATGCCAATAAAATTTTATTTCAACAAGTATAAACTTATTGAGAGAATATCAAATGGCAGGTACACCTATCTATAGAACCAACAATACAAGCAACTGGGCTAAACTGTTGGCCATGTGAACAGCTATGGCCAACTCTGTGGATGCATGGGCAACAGCAACTGCATCAGGACCACTGCCTGGCAGATGGCAGCCAAGAGGTCCCATGCACTCCAATATGCATCCCAATTTTAGAAATGATCAAATATAGGGGGTGAGCAGAGGAAATGTCATAGAGGCTGTAGGTCCTCTTCCAGCCTGGGCAAATCCTCATTCGCTATAGCCTATTTCTGACCACCCTGCCCAGGAAATTCACTTAGTTGTTGAAGAAAATGCTATTGAATACTTGCTAACTTCCAGGGATCCTACTAGGTTCAGGGGATACAACCATGAACAAGAGACAAAGTCCCTGTCCTAATGGAGTTTCACGTCTAGAGGGTAAGGATATACAATCGAATAAATGCGTATTATACTAGCTGGTGATGACTGCTCAGGTAGAATAGAGAAGGCGGCAATCTCAGGGTGCGGGTGGGGGCAGAGGTGGGGACAGCTATTTTCTTGAGAGTGATCAGTGAAAGAAGGCTTCTCTGATCAAGTAGGCATTTGAACAAAGATCTGAAGGAAGGGAGGAAGTGGGTTCTATAAATATCTAGGCAACAAATGAGGGGGCAAGGCAGAGCAAAGAACTTGTGTAGGAGCACTGAGGTGGAAGTGTAACTGGTCAGTTACAGGGATGGTAAAGAGGCCAATGTCACCACAGCAGAATGGGCAAGGGAGAAAGATGAGGGACATGAAATTGATTGGGTTGGACAGGAATGGGGAAGCAGATCCCATAGGCTTTCCAGGCCATTGTCTTTACAAGGGCTATATGGTCTTTACTCTGAGAGAAATGGAAAACCATATGAGGCTTCCGATCAGGAGAGGAGAATGATTTAAGGATCTTTGGAAGGTGACTCCAAAGGCAAGAGTGGAAACAGAGCACCCAGTTAATTAACCCGGATAAGAGAAGACAGTGACCCAGCCTAGGTGGTAGCAGTGAAGATAACAGGTAACTGATCAGATTCTGGACATATTTTAAAGGATAAGCAGACAGGATTTGCTGATGTAGTGCGTGAGACAAGGAGAGGAGCCAATGGCAGCTCCCCAGTATCCGGCCTAGGCAGGTGAAAGAATGGAGCTGCCACTTACCAAGATGGGCAAGCTGGGGATGGCAGTGGTGGGATGGGGTGTAGAGGGGAATGAAAAGTTGACTTTTGGACATGCTGTGTTTGAGATGCCAATTAGACATCCACGTGGAGATGTTGAAAAGGCAGCTGAAATTGAGTGGAGAGTTCTGAGATGAAATCATCAGTGTTAAATGGCATTTAAAGTCAAGAGACTACATAATTTAACTTTCGGAGTGAGGGCAGTTAAAGAAGTGGTGGAGGACTGAGGCACTTGGATATGAAGAGGTCGAGGCAATGCCAATAGAATCAGCAAGGGAGACTGGCAAGGAACCCCCTCTGCGCAGGCAGAGCACCAAGTGCAGCCGCAAGGAAGCCAAGTGAAGAAAATGATTTCAAGGGAGAGGGCAGGATTGGCTGGATCACATCCTCCTGGTGGGCTGAATAAGATGAGGACTGGGGACTCAGACTCAGCACTGAACCTGAAACGTGGAGGTCCAGGGCGCTCTTGTCAGGAGTCATTTGGGGATGGGGAGGAGAACACAAAGCCTAACTGCAGTGAGGACTACAGAGCATGGGAAGAGAGGTATGTAATGCAGTAAACAGAGACAACTCTTCCAAAGAGAAATGGCACAGTAGCTGGAGGGAGATGTGGGTGGGAGAACGGACGACACCAGGGATGCAGACAACTGCAGGAGCTCCGATTAGGAGAAAGATGATGGGAACCAGTGCACCATGGAAAGATTGGCCTTGGGTGGGGCAGTACAGGAAAATAACCCATGAGCACCCATAGGTCCAGAGGTAGGAACATGTGCAAGTTTTCCTCCAATTGTGTCCAATTTTTGTGCCAAACTTCTGTTTAAGACCTTCTCTTTAGACGCGGGTTACTTTGTTCTCCTCTGTGACTTTTTATTGTTGCTGTTGCCACACTGGGATATATAGTAAGCCCACAGCCCATTCCAAATTTTTTTTAAGTAACTAAAGAAACAGAAAGACTTTGTTGTTGATGTCACCCAGAGTGATCTATCACTATATATTAAAATATGTTGCAAACGTTAAACCACAAGCATTCAGAGAGGCGTAATAATAAATGGTGCTTACTCTTTGTTTACACAGCTAAAAAACACAATGAACTCTAGGCAATGTGCATCAATACCAAAGAATACTGCAAAGCCACTACAGCAACTATAGTATCTGTATCTTTTGTATTTTAATCACACTGTTTGAAAAGACCCAACTACATGACTTATGTGGATCCATCATCTGGAATCATGAGACAAACTGCGTACTGAGTATCTCTCCAGCAGTGACACCAAGCACTGTAGTCAGAGGCACCCCCCCCATGTGGTCGGCAAGTTCACTGGCAATAGGTAAACTCTACGTGTGGCCACAGAACTGAGGCTGACCCAGGTTCTTGGTAATTGAGGACATCAGGCCCCACCATTGAGCTTCTTGAGCTCTAGACAAAATAGGTGCCTGCAAACGACATTTAACATTTATTGCAAAAATGCTGTGTGGCAGGCACTGGCAGTGAAAAGCAGCACCAAAATTCTTAGATCACTATCAATGACCAAAAAAAAAAAAAATTAGTTTACCTGAATTCGTTTACCCTAAAGGAAGAATAGCAGAGTGAGGTTAACAGCAAAGACTGCCTGAGTCACCGAGCTCCAGCATTTATTTATAAGCTGTATAACTTTTGGCAACTTATTAAACATCTCTGTGCCTCAGTTTTCTGTCTACAATAGGAAGGTTAACCAATATTACCTATTTTATAGGGTTATTGGGAGGCTTAAGTGAACTGCTATATGCAATAATTATTATAAAGATATAATCTCCATCCATCTTGAAATTTAAAACTGACCACAAAAAAATTAGCTAGAAGTATCATCAGGACCTTCTAGAAAATTCACAACATCAGGGGATCAACATGTTACATATCCTTGGGATATCAAACACACTACACAATTTGAAAACAATAAATAATGTAATTTGCAAAAATAATTTTTAAATGATTTTACTGGGAAAACAGCTATTGTGAAGATTAGAATACAAAAGTCACATTTTAGGATAAAGCAGAAACTGGAAGTAAATTGTGTGCTTGCCTCAGGCCCTTTCATCCTCACACCTTCTGAGGTTTCACGTCCTCTTCTGAAACTTCAGAGGAACACTGGAGCACTGTCTGCCGAGTCCCAGAGGAAATTCACAACCTACAGGGAAATAGTGTGGCGAGGGCTCTCCCCTACCAAATCCCTAAAACTAGATGAAACAGACCTAGAAAAGTTGTGAGTTGCCTAAGGTTAAATAAATAGCAAGCAGTGGGGTTATATCTCCACCTCCCGCTGGGATTTGGGTTCTCCCCTAAATGATTGTGAGCTGCTCAATGAGAGACACCATGTTGTTAGTACAGTTTCTTAACAGGAGAGTCTGGGAATCCCTGGGGTGCTTCTTGTCAAAGCGCCCAGATAGATCTCCCTGCCTTCGCTCACATCAGGTGACTCAGGGCTCCCAAGGATGCTCCAGCCAGGCCTGTCTACCACTTGTCCTCACCTGCCCTTTACTTTTATAGCCCCAGACAAGAGACACGTGAAAGGGGCCCAATGGACGAGTTATACAAAGAGAAGATGGTATGGGCGGCTCCCATTTTCTTTTCTTTTCTTTTCTTTTTTTTTTTTGTCTTTTTCGTGACCGGTAAGGGGATCACAACCCTTGATGTGGTGTCGCCCGCACCGCGCTAAGCCAGTGAGCGCACCGGCCAGTCCTATATAGGATCTGAACCCGCGGCAGGAGCGTCACTGCGCTCCCAGCGCCGCACTCTCCCGAGTGCACCATGGGGCCGGCCCCCATTTTCAAAACTACTGAGTTTTGAGAGGAGCAAGAAATAGATGTGCCTCAGAAGGAGATCTCAGGATATGAAAATGAGAATTCATATCACCTGTAAAATCTGTACTCTGACAATAAGTAAATCAAATATTAATATGCTCCTACAATAAGTATTTATTTTAGACCTCACGATGTGCAGTAGCTGGGAGTCTAGGACAGTAGAGACATACAGGACAGAGACCCTGACCTCTGGAATTCACGATGCAGTTGTAGAGACCGTGGTATGAAAATTAGGAAGGATAATGAATAATATAAGGCAACATGCAGGCTCCAAATTAAGGGTACAGAAGATACCTTAAGCTTTGCTATACTCTCTTCAAAGGAAATTTACGAGAAAGCCCAATATGCAAAACAGATAAAGGTGTGTTCTGGTAGCAGCTACAAGAGCCCCTGTAAGCAGCTTTGTTCTCTGCTGCCCACCCCTAGCCTCGAACCCCCACAGCGCCCAGCCTACAGAACATTCAAGAAGGGGAGGTGGGGTGTGCTCTCAAAGGTGAGCAGCACTCCAATGAGCAGAAAAGAAAGAGCCCACTAGGAGGGAAGGCCCATAAAGAAAGAGGTGCGGAGGCAGAACAATGCCCTAAGTAGACTTAGGGAACAAAAGAAGAGCATAACTGTCAGGAATGGAAGGTTCACGGTCAGGAGGGTTAGAAAAAAGCTGGTGCCACGACTTCCCCTTTCTGATTGAAATTCTAATCCTGAAGAGCACAAAGCAGATGTGCAGCCAGTGAGCTGTGCAGCAGTGGCCTGGGATGGACGTAGCTCAGGGAGAGCAGATGGGAGCCGCACTTCCCATCCCAACCCAGCTTCTTGTTCTGGCTCTCAGCCAAGACTCCTGGTCCCACACAGGGTGATCCTGTGAAGAAAAGCATGAGAAGATGGGGAGATCTCAGCCAAGATGCCCCCTAGGTCCAAAATAACCAATACAAGAAAGGGAGACCAGGGCACCTTCTAGAACATGTGCCTCTGTTTACCACAGCAGGCATTTTTCGGCACCCCTCTTCCCCCCTTCTCTGACTTTGCCATGTGGGGATGCAGGTCCAAGGGGCCAAATCTCCCAGTTTTTCAAGAAAAAGAAACATCACAGCATTTATAACTATGCAGGCTGAAGAGAACATGCCCACAGGCCAGTGTGCAGTGCCTACATTAGCAGAAGGGTCTGCGTCTGTCTTGCCCACTGCACTAGCTCCAGCATCTTGCCCAGGGTCTAACACAGATAGGTTCTCAATACATATCTGTTCAATCAGTGCATGAGAGCCAAATATTAGTTTAGGCAGCAAATTGTAAGCCAACTTCTTTTCTGTCCCTCACTCACTAGAGAAAACTGTAGCTTAGGGGAAGTAGATGGAGTAACAGGTTCTAAATAAAGGGAAACCTAAGTATAAATTACTCACCAAGTCACTATTAACAATGCCCAAGTTACTGTATTTGCCCCTCCACACTGCAATCCTTTAAGCTCTTTAGTTATGATGTTATGTTTATCTCAATCTCAATCTAATCCTTTCCATCCTCTTTTCCTTCTTACCTTCTTCAAAGACCTCACTTGGGGTTTTACCAAGGGAAAAAAAAATCACAAAGTAAATGGAAGTGTATGCGCAGTTCTACATCAGGGGGCAGAGGGGCCTATATCTATCTCCGGCCTCAGAAGGGCACTAAGACCTAGGCTCCAAGTTTCTGTGCTTCAAAAAACCTGGTCTTTGCCAGAGATCTATCTAGAAAAAATGCCTGCCTACTCCTGGGGTTCCCAGAGAATCAATCTCTGGAGGTCTTGCATCAAAATGTATTCCTTCTTTTTCTGAAATCTATCTAAAGTTCTTGCTCTCAGCAGCTCTAGCTGGAGTTTATAGAAAGCCAAGTGTGAGGTTAGAGGGGTCAATTGTTCCAAGAGGAATAGGGTGAAAGTTCTATCAAAGGTAGATTTTGTATCAGAACAAAACAACTCTTCTAAGGTAATAAAGAGATGGCTCCGAGCACCCAGTCACTAAAGTGAGACACTTAATCAGAGCTTCAGGGCAAAGATCAAAGTGTCCCAGAAATGAGCAGAACCTCCCAGAACTGCCAGTACTAAAGAAATTCCTGATCTTGCTGAGAGCACACAAGACTTTGGAGATGGTACCGCCTCCAGCGGCTGTGCAGGACAATAGCAGGTGTGGGTCAACATAGAGGAGAGGAAAAAATGGGGCTGAAGGGGACGAGCAGGGTTTATAAAGCCAGGTCTAGGTGGATCAGGACTCACTGGCCACGGCTGAGGAGCTTCTGTCTGCACCCTCCTCAGACACTCGTACCCTCATCATCCTCCACTGACCCAACACAGGTCCTGAGATGGCACCACACACTGCTGGCCACTGCACTTGGCCTTGGGGGGACATTCAGATCTTTCCCCTGACATTTTAAGAACACCAATGGTAGTCCTAGAACAGGATTTGAGTTTTATCTATTTCTGCTGCCTCTTTTAAAAATATTTTATGATGGAAACTCTCAAAGCATATACAAAAATAGATAAAAGAGTATGATGAACCCCACACATACCTTTAATGAACTTCAAAAATTATCCTCATTTTGCCATCTTGTTTTATTTATCCTCCCCCCATTGTTTTTTCTTCCTCCTTTTAAAAGTTAATAAAATTGGAATTGAGATGTTAAGTGCCTCACACAGAGCCACGCTGTTAGATTATGACCCAGGCCAAATTTTTTTTTAAATGTGCACAACAAGGTGCACATATTATATAATTAGCACTACTGCACTGTACATTAAAAAATGGTTAAGATGACAAATTTATGCTACGTATTTTTTACCACAATTATAAAAACTGTAAAAGGTGATTGAGAGATTAAAGTTCAGGGAAAACAAAATAAAAAAGACCCTCAGTGAAAGCCACTTACCACCCTTCTCAGTACATACTCTCACCTCAGGAAGTTAAAAAGATCAGTAGGAAAACAGACACCATTTGAATATGAATGTCAATCTTTTCAGACCAAGAGATAGATTTTTTTAAACCTTGTTTTAAAGGGATAGTGAGGTTGTTTTGTATTTTTCAGTACAAGTTAAATAGTTAGCAGATGGGAAGTTAACATTCAGTGAACCACCACAACAAAAATCTGTGTCCATGTTCCACACTGAAAAAAAAAGTATTATGTGGGGGAATATCTGTATCTTTTTAATACTGAACTTCACCGTCTATTATTGAGAAGACTGCTCACAATTAGTGATACTTTATTACCTTTTGGGAGGGGGAGATGGTGGAGGCATCTTTCTTAAATATAATTTCAAGAGGGCAGAGAGAATTTCCTTTCGAGGTAACTAGAGCACACACCACAATTAAAACCAAGAAGCAGACATCTGTTTTAAAATCAGCAGCTGAGACTGTTGAATTTGCTGTTCCTTCGTTCTGGCTAAATCCCATCCCTTCTCTCATCTCAAATATCACCTTCCTTAAAGATCCTAACACAGCCCACCCCTTGTTAACTCTCCCATATCACAATTTTATCTCCTTCATTCACTCAAAACCACGATCAGTTACTCTCTACTGGGGTTTCTTCCATCTAGAACATAAGCTCTATGGAAGGGCAAAGTCCTTGCCTTTCTTGCTGTCTGCTGCATCCCCAGTGCCTAAAGCACTCAGGCTTCCTTTGTGCTCAAAAGGATTTCTGGCATGCAGAATGAACCATTGCTGTGCTGGCCAGTTAGTTCAGTGGTTTTAGAGTGAGCACAGTGTTGGTAACACCAAGGTCAAGGTTTCAGATCCCTGTACCAGCCAGCCACCAAAAACCAAAAAACCCAAGAAGGAACTACTGTTGATTTGTTTGACACTCTTCTCTACTGCACCATTCTTCACAAACTTTACCTTTCTCCACTTCCCAGGTTTCTTCTCTCATACGATGCTCCATCCAATCTCTTCACTGATTCTAGTACTCTTACATTTAAAATGGTGATGTCTTCTGAATTGCGTAAGAATGACGGATTGCATCAGACACCACGGTTCTGTTACCTTTTACAAATCTATGACCACTTGGAATGCTGCAGAAGGGAGTTGTTGGGATGGCAGATAGGGAGCACAGGGCCTCTAAACTGCTAAGGCCTTATATCTCAAACTCTGAGTCTTGAGGAACAATCTAAACATTTAAAAATAGAACTTTAAGTGCTTTATGAACAAGAACCCCATATTTGTTAGCCATTTGAGGCTAACAAAACAGTATCCTTATGGTGCATTATATTCTCTTTGCCACCCTACTACATGTTATGCTTAGTAACAATCTAAATAATGCTAATACACTGTAGCACTCCTTCCAGGATGATGGTATCTAAAGCTCAGGGGCAATTTAATACTGGCCTCTCTATACCTTGGACAAAGTCTACTTCGTGCAAGATGGCCACCAGCTAATTATTACCTTCAAGACAGAGAGCTCAAATGGAAATGGAAGAAGCCAAAATGATACAATGAGAAATCCAGGCTTGAGAAAAACAAGTATATTCTGAAACTAAAAACCTAAAAAACAATGGATCCCTGAAATCACATGTAAATCCTTTTTGTTTGTAAGCTATAGCTTCTATTGCTTGAAATGTATAGAAATAATATTTAATTTCTTTTCTGCGTTAATTTCCAGTCATTGGTTGTTTGACCTCAGCATTGTTGCCATTTGGGGCCAGAACATTGCTTGGGGGCTGGGGGGACTCAGAATCTGTCCTGTGCATTGTAGGATGTCTAGCAGCATCCCTGGCCTCCACCCACTAGATGCCAAAAGCATCCCCACTCCCCAATTGTGACAACTAAAAACATCCGCAGATATTACCAAATGTCCCCTGGGGGTCGCAACATCATCCCTAGTTGAGAACCACTGCTTTAAGTCCCCAAACACACCTGTGTGTGCACCCTCTCCTCCTTCTTATCACACCCCACCCAACAAAAGCCAAACTCACCAACCTATGAATTCATTTTCTTTCAGATCTATAAATATACTTCAATGATTGGCTGTGGAAAATTAAAAGAAAGCATAGCCTGCTTCCAGGAGGGCACATAAAAAGGCACTCAGGAAATGTTGGCTCTCGCTCTCCCTCTGTTAAGGGACTTGTATCTTCTGAAGCAGAGAGCCGTCCCTTCCAGGCACCTTATTTCAAAGGAAAGCTTACATATTTTGAATATGACATGCCATTCAAAAATAACATAACTACAAATTGTGATGCCTTCTATCCTGTCCATAGGAGGAATGCAAGTCTTGATTTTCAGGAAGAACACCTGAACTAAATAAATACTTGGCACATTGAAGGAAATGCTTTTTACGCTTCAATGAATTTTTGCCAGGCATGGCCTTAAAAACACAGCACCTTCAACAAAGATGTCTAATAATAACAGCCCATATACCCCACAGTACTCACAGATTCCCACCCAAGTTTCTATGGTGATTCCTGAACTCAAATGATTTGAATTCAAACTACCTAGTAATCTGAAGAAAATCCCCCTTCACTGCTTCGAGCATTTTTTATAATTTGTTGGGAGAGGGAGAAGATTAAGACTTTACAGTTGTTAATAATAAATTTGTTTTCTAAATTAAGAAATTAAATATGTTGACCTGAGACCTTCTCAAATCCTAATGGACTAAGGATAAGAACTCTAGACTAATTTTCTAAGATTCTTTCCTTTTTTATAATCAGGAAATACTAGAAATTGTTCAAGTAGAGGCAGAGTTTAAGCACACCACGTAGTTGAAAAATCATCAGCAAAAAATTAATCGTAGCTGAATCCTGACATACTCTCCCATGTTCCTTAGGTACAATACATTCCAGCGATTAAAAATACATTCCATTTCCTCTAAGTGCAAACTCAATCTGTCAAACTGGATGACAACACCATAGAGCTGCTGAAATTCTGAAACCCAACCTGCTAAACATCCTGAACAGCCCTTCTCCAAAGAAAAGTTAACAGAAATATACGTATCCTTTTCAGATGTGGAAATGTCTCAAAATTACATAAGGATTTCAAAATAACCCCCTAATAAGTTGCTTAATATAAACAACATTTCAAATTCTCAGTCTAATTTTGAATCTCCATATTTGCTGTAAATGGTACCCAAATAAAATTTTCCTTGAGCTTCTAAGAATGCTAAAGGGTTTAAGATCTACTGCAAGATCCTTCTAGCAGACATTGGCATAAGCCCTTGAAAACCGTGGGTTGTATCTTTAAAAGGTGTCAAAGGAAAAGCAGATGAAATGCTGTAATCTCCACCCACTGTCACTTAAGACTTACTGCCCACGCACTCGGCAGGCCCAGCCAGCATCCTGCATCCACCCTTTCTTTCAAGCCCACTGCATTAGACCATGGAAACTCAGGATGTGTAGCCACAGCAGCCCCGGCTCTGGATCCAGCTGGCCCACCTCGTGGCGTGGCCGTGACCTTAGTCACACTTCCCCCTGACATCCTGTGAGTGGGCTCAAGCTGGAGCCAGACCTTCCCACCGTGCTGCCCGCCCTGCTCCTGGAAATGACAAACCCCCACTCCCTAAAACATTCCATTCTCCGGCTTACACCAACAGAGCTTCCTGCTCCCCACCCCTCCTGAACAACAGGTCTTTGAATATCATTCACCACCCTGGTAACACCTTTAACCATTTAGCTATTAGCTATTAAGGAAGGTATTTACAACTAAGCTTCGGATTTTCATAGAAGCTTGCTCTCCAATTTCCACTAAACTATTTTAACTATTATGACAATAATCACGTCCACAGTAATTATTAGCACATACAACATTCAAAATCTAAAACATGGCACTGCAAAATGTGCACTAGAAAGCTCTCTTCATTAAAGAACTACCCCTTCATTTTCAGTAGGGAGGGTGTCTGTTGGCTTCAGATTTACATAAGCATTATCTTCATGGTCCTTTCCTAAACTGAACTAAAAGGATTTCAGAAATCCTTGACATATGTATCATTCCTGTCTTTGAAAAGGAACTTTCATTTTAATAAAAAAATTAAAGAGTAAAAATATTCCTAATTTAGTTTTAGTTGTAGAGTCAAGAAGCAAGTTTCTGTTGCATCAGATGATGGAGATAGTGCTGTTAATCGGCAGTATTAACCCTGCCTTTCTCCTAAAACATGTACGTGGATCCTAAGGATGGTTTTTCAAGCAAAGATGTAAAGCTGGGTAGAGTGACTCTAAGGGGGCAGTTGTACGCACCCATTGCTTAGACTCATACTATTCTCCATATTCACAATCAGATCCAGAGGTTCCACTTCTGCACGTTCCACACGGGATGGAGTCAGCACACTCCACCCTGCCTTTCCCAGAGCCCACAGCTATAAAACTTGGAGAGAACACACAAGCAGCTATGTGAGGACTCTGAAGGTAAACAGTAACAGGCAGATTAGGAAAGAAGACCAGAACTTGAAACACCACCAAACTGGCAGTGCATTTCCCATTCCTTTTTCCTCCAGTGTGCCCAAGCCTAGTCTCAACACACCGCTGGTGGACACTGGGTGCTAACAGAGAGTCAGGAGATGATACCCTGTAGCTCTGGCTCAAGCAGCAGGAAAAGAGAATTCCTGACATTCAGACACTGGGGGAAATCCCTCATTTTTTTTCCTTCTCTTTTCTCAGACCACAGTCCCCAAGTAACCCTGCGGTGGCAGTGACACAACCAGTGGCAAGGGGAGCCTGCAGGACCAGAACTCCCGGTGCTGGGGGAGGGGGGTGACAACATTCCTCTGGGTTCAGCAGAGTTGTGGTTCCCAGAAAGTTGGGCCAAATTCTACTGTTTTTAGTGTCTCTGTGCTCCCATCACTTGGCCCCGAGAACATGGGCACAGTGGTAGAAGTGCATGGCAGAGCAGAGTAAAGCCCAAGCTTTCTGGCTAAATGACCAAAAAGAGATGCCCTGTGGAACTGGAAAGTACTAGGGAGATCACACAGGAGGAAAAGCTTGGGAAAGAAACCTCATCATGTTGTTTATGAGCTCCCAGGCTCCGCCCCCAGGTTTCCGCCTAGGTCCCAGATAGGCCACTGTGGGGTGCACACACAGGCCACATCCAAATAGTGCTGCAAAGGCTGACACTGGGACCACAGACCATAGAAGTTGGGTAGGAACCTGCTCTCTAAACCTAACCAGGTCAACTGCCTGCTAAAACGAAAATATTAACATTCTCCACAGGATTTAAACAAGATCCAGAGTCTCATAACATAATATTCAAAATGTCCTGGATAAAAGCTGAAATTACTCAGCATGGGAAAAGACAATCAACAGATGTCAATGACGAGATGACCCAGATGTGTGAACCATCAGACAAGGACTTTAGAGCAGTTATTATAAAAATGTTCCAGCAACCAATCCGGAGTAGTCTTGAAATCTACGGGAGAAGAGATAGTCTGAGCAAAGAAATAAAAGATATAAAGAACTGGTGAAAATTTTAGAACCGAACAACAAAATAACCAAAATTTTAAAACTCACTGGATGGGAGTAATAGCAACATGGGATTAATGGCAACTTGGACATAAGAGTCAGAGGACCTGAAGACAGATCCATAGAAATTAGCCAATCAGAACAACAAAGAGGAAAAAAAGATTTAAAACAAAATTAAAAGAGCCTCAAGGGCCCAGGAAACAATAACTGTCATTTGTGTTGTGCAAGTCCCAGAAAGAGAAGAGAGAAAAAATATTTGACAAAATAATGGCTGAAAACTTTGTAAATTTCACAAGACACATAAACGTACAAATCTGAAAAGCAGAATGAACTTCATCTAGGATAAACCCAAAGAAAACTCATGCTGGAAACCAGAAACAAAAACCATCCTGAAAGCAGTGAGGGAAAAATGACCCATTACCTACAGGGGCACAAAAAGTCAAATGGCCACGAATTTCTCACTAGAAACCATGGAGAAGAGGAAGTAGCAGCACAACATTTTTAAAGTATTGAAGGAAAAGAACTGTGACACAAAATTCTATATCCAGCAAATATACCCTTCAGAAATGAAAGTGAAATACAGATATCCTCAGATGTAGGAAAACTAAGATAATTCATTGGCAGCTGACTTCCTCTAAGGTAGTAGCTGAAGGAATTTTTTAGGCAAAAACAAAATGATACCACAAGAAAATTGGGAACATCAGGAATGAAGGAAGAACAATGGAAATGGTAGATATCTGGGTAAATATAAAACACTATATACTTCTCTTGAGCATTTTGTTGAAAGCAAAAATTATAACATTGTCTATGGGGTTGTCAATGTATGCAGATGTAACATGTAAGACGGCTGTAACAAAAGAGGACAAAGGGACCTATATGGTGGTAAGGTTTCTACAGTCCACTTAAAGTGATAAAATGTCAATTCTAAGTGATTCTAAATTGACTGTGAAGTATGTACATTGTAATCCCTAGAGCAGGCACTGGAAAAAAAGACACAAAGAGGTACATAAGAGATCAATTAAAATAAAACACCATGAAATATTCAAATAGCTCAAAAGAAGGCAGAATGAGAAACAAAAGAACAAAAATAGGGGGAATAAACAAAAGGCATAAATCCAAACATTATCAATAATTACATTAAATTCAAATGGCCTAAACAGAAGAATGAATTAAAGACAGACACTGAAAATGAATAAAAACATATGAACCAACTACATGCTGTCTAACAAAAACTCACTTGAAATATAATATAGGCAGGTATGTCAAAAGTAAAAGGATGGAAAAAGGTATTCCACACAAACATTGTTCAAATGAAAGCTGGAGTGTCTGTATTTATATCAGGCAAATCAGACTTCATAACAAAGACAATTGCCAGGGACAAAGAAGGACTTCACATAAAAATAAAAGGGTCATTTTGCCAAGAAGGCATGATAATCCTAACTGTGTATGTACCCAACAACAGACTTTCAAAATACATGAAGCAAAAACTGACAGAACTGAAAGGAGAAATAGCTAAATCTATACCTATAGTTGGAGGCTTCAACATTCTTCTCAGTAATATATAGAAATAGGCAGAAAATGCCACCAACCAATTGAATCTAATATTTATAAAACATTCTAACCAACAAAAGCAGAATATGCAATATTTTAAAGTACACATAAAACATTCACCAAAATAGACCATATCCTGCAATATAAACCTTTAGCAAATTTAGAAGAATTGAAATAAAACAAATTATGTCTTCTTCTGGTCATGATGAAATTAAACTAGACATCAACAACAGAAAGAGAAAAGAAAAATATCCAAATACTTGAAAATTATACATACTTCTAAATAATCTATGTGTCAAAGAGAAAAATCTCAAGTGAAAAAAAATATTTTGAATTGAATAAAGTGAAAATACAACACATCAAAATGTGTGTAATACAGCTAAAATGGTACTTATAGGGAAATTTATAACATTGTCTCTAATCAATGATCAAAGCCTCCACCTGAAGAAACTAGAAAACAAAAAGCAAAATACAGCCAAAGAAAGAAGGAATAAAATAAAGACAGACGATGCAATTGAAAACAGAAAAATAGGGAGGAAAATGAATAAAACCATTTTCTTTGAAAATATAAATACAATTGTTAAACCTCTAACAAGACTGATTTTAAAAACACACACAAACATTAAAAGGATAAGGGAATATTATGAACCCTACATACACATTTTTTCACATTTTGATGAATTTTTTTTTGTCTATGTTCATGAGAGATATTAGTCTGTGTAGGTTTGTTGTCACTGTTTTGTTTTTTTACCACCACTGGTATCAGGGTAATGTTGGCATTATAAAATAAGTTGGAATGTTTTCCCTCTTCTTCTAGAAGAGACTGTCTAAAATTGTTGTCATGTCTTCCTTCAATGTTAGAATTTACCACTGAAACCATCTGGGTCTGGAGAGTCCTTTTACAGGAGGTTTTTAAACTATGAATCCTACTTTATTAATGGTTATAGGACTATGCAGATTTTATCTATTTCATCTTAGGTGAGTTTTGTTAGGCTGTGGGGTTTTTTCAGGAATTGGAGCCATAAGAAGTTCTTGTTGAATTCTCAAGTTTGATTCAGTTACTTGATCTCCTGGATTATGAGAGAACACCATCTGATCCTGGGTCTTCCTGATTGTGGCAAAGAGGTTTCAAATCTTCTTGGCAGCAATAGTGGTGTTGGGGTGGGGGGCGTGGGGGGACTTCCAGGGGGCTTTGTGGAGGATGTGGATGGGGTAAATTTCAGGGTCCCGGCTTGGACACTGGGCTGTCACATACCACTGTGGTTATTTACCACAGCCATCCAAATACTTACTACCTGGCCAGGGCAGAGGATTTGAGATGTTGTTCTATGAAGTGAGCCGGGAACTGTGGGGCTGAGGGTAAAGGGTCGGTCAAGTCTAAAAGTAAGGCTGGGCAGGGAAGGCCAGGGGTCTCTCTCCACTCCCTGTCCAACCAGAGCAACTACCCTCTGAACCACCTTCTGGAATTCCTCCATCTTACATGCAGCAAATACTCAGGCGCAAGTTAAGTGCTGACATGGCTTCTGCCCACACATAACAAGGAGTTGTTTTAATTCTTTATTCCTTTGAAGAGAATTCAGCTGCTACAGAAAAAGTTTGAAAAACACTGCCCTCAGATGTCCCAAAGGAGGTGACTCGGGATTCTGGCATGGGCTCCTCAGGAAAGAACGGGCCAGCCATTCCCATCCCAAGGCAGGGCAGTTGAGTACAGTCTGCCTGGGTTTGGAAACAAAGTCGTGGCATCCAACTGACTGGCTGCAATTCTTCCCCCATTTAGTCAGACACAAACTGAAACTCGTAAAGCTGAAAGCCACCTCGTAAATTGCCCTGCCCATGCCTTTACTTCACAGATGAGGAGACTGTGTCTTTATCTCAGAACCAGATAAAAATAACACTTTTAATAGGAAATTTCTATCAAGGGGTTGACAAGTTATTCTTTCAGGAGACGTTTCCCCCACACCTGGCAGTCTCATGATGGTTAACATTTAAAGTGTCTGACTTTCCCCTATACTCTCAAGGGATAAACACAATCATGGCATCTGAAACTTGAGGTGAAAGTGGCTACCATTTAAGCTTTGCAGATGGCAAACATGGGAGGGTTTAATAAAACAGACTCAAATCTGTGGCCGGTAAACTGATAAGCTCTGTTAACCACAGCTATGAACAAGCGAACAAAAAACTGGTATGCAATTCCATATGAAGCACAGAACTTTCTGGAAGAAAAAAAAAGTCAAGTCACCTATGAGGTGGCTGAGATAACTACTAGAAGAGATATTCCCGAAGCTTCTAAACCCCATTGCAAACTGGGGTAAGCTGACCAATCAGTTTGGGACAAAAAAAAGCAAGAGAAACTGTCAGGTGCTGTCACCACAGTGGGTAAGATTCAGGCCACACCAGTTCTAAACAAGTGTCAGACCACCTGCCTGGGCTCTCTGCTCGTCATTTCATAACCTCTGAAGGTGCTCATTTTGGTTAAAGGTATAGAATTGAAGAATCTAAAAACATTTTTCATGTATTAAGCATAAAACTCACATTTATTCCAGCCAACTCTGATGGGGCAGAAATAATTTATCATTACCACAACAGGCTGTAAGGGTCTAAAGCAGCAGCTACCACAAAAGCTTAATGGATGGAATCTCCCTCCTTGAAAATTATTAATAAGAATGGTTTAGGTTGGCATTCCCCCCAGACCCTCAGGTGCTGGCTAAGTAACCTCAAAAGTACCCTGCTAGCTCAGTAATTCTGTGAGTCAATGGAAAAATGACAACAATTAATCTTAGGCTCTATGTTTCATTGACTTGCTAGTGAAGAAAGGACATGATGAAATATGCACAGATAAAGCTTCCAGTTTTCTCTCAGAACTGATAAAAATAACACTTATCTTTATATATGTTCACTGCTTTATCTCCAGCACCTAGAACAGGATCTGGCATATAGTGGGACTTAAAAAATGTTTTCTTGAATAAATATACAATCTCAACATTAGACAAAAATTCTGCAGAACTAAAAATTCGTGTCTTGAAAAATCATTTTTTGTTATCTATATTGCTATAACAAATAAGAAAGGAAATAACAAACCCAACATCCATTTTCCCATGTTTTCTCTTGATATGGTTTGGTAAAATCAGACAAGTGAGGGTAATGCACACCCTCTACCATTTACTAGCTATGTGATCTTGGGCAAATAATTTGAATGCCTCTCTTAAGTATCTATGGCCTCATTTCTAAAATAAGGCCAGTCATCTCTTCCTCGTAGTGTTGCAGTATGGATGAAATGTGGTGATACTGTTTCAGAGCCTGGCACACAAAAGATGTTCAACAAATGAACACCCGTGAGAAAGTATGCAAAAATTCCTCATCTTCTCCTTTGACCTCAGACATGGATTCTGAACAGAGGTTTGTATCAGCCATGTTGCTTTCTGGGTTTTTTCCCCAAACAGATGAGTCCTTCACTTATTACAGCAAGAATTTTCCACCCAGGCTGCGATCAGAGCCCCCAGGGGGTGCTTTCTAGCCAGGAGACCTGCTGACCATGACTCTCTAGGGTACGGGGGGAGGAAAGGGGCTGCATGGTAGGGTTCCCTACTTGAGCCTGAGCCCTCCAGGAACCCAGGTTCTTGGGAACAGAGGGGTACCAAAAAAGGAAGCAGTCAGGACACAGGCAGCCCGATGCTTCAGAGACAGATGAGAGGCAGGCATAGCACGGGGAGCACCAGAGTTGGCCCAAATTAGGGGACCACGTTTGACTGAGTATATATCCAAGCTTTCCAAAAATACCCAGATCTGAAATTGGCTGGTTAATTTGGACCAAACTATAACATATGGATAGACTGAAATGCCTCCATTTTAAAAGACACATACGTATTTTTTTCAATGTAAGTTTAACATTTTTTAAAAAAACACGAATGACGTAATCAGAAGGTCAATACTCACAAAGCTGAGCAAAAGAATTTTTCTTCAAGAGGGTGCCAGTCAAATAGAAGCCTTTCTTATCTTCACTGCCTAAATAAGCCACATGCTACTTTAGTTCTCTGTGTAATTTCAAGGATGTTGCAACCTTTCAGGACTCAGTTTCTCCAGTGTTTAAAAAAAGTAGGGAGGAATGAATCTAGTTAAGCTCTAAAACACTACACTCCTCTCTTCTGAAAAGAGAATTCTGTGTTACTTTCCTCTGGTCCAGGTAATTTATTACCAAATATGCTTATCTTTGAATATGTGGTTCCTGAGAACGGTAAGAGGGAACAGGTTTTAAAAAATAACATGAGTTAATGCAGGCTTAAAAGAAAATTTCCTAGACACATTGTTTAACCTCAAACAGGACAGACCACCACAATATCCCCCCTCTTTTCCTTTTAATCTTATTTCTATAACTCCACCTCCCAGATGCTGCAAACCTCTCTCATATTAATCAAGGCTTGTCTTAAGATAGAATAAATCTACTCAGACTCAGAACTCCCTTGCTAAGTATGTGGTTGTTATAATCACATAAAATGAGCACAGTATCGAGTGGATAGCTTCACACTGTGGATGGTGGGAAGGCCACCCTGGCTGGGCCCAGTGCTGCATGCTAATCAACACCTCCGATGAGCCTATAGCCAGGAGTGTAAGATGTAGACAAAGAAAATCTGAGGCTTAAAAGAGTGCTTTGATTTAGTACTGATGATGGGAGAATCATATATTTTTATGATATATGCAAATTATAATCAAGTTAATGTTTTGCAACATTCTCAAATAATAATGGAGAAAAGGTCACACAAACCAAGTGCAGCCAAGACCAGCCTATTTTTAAAGCATGGGGTATTTAAAGTACATAAAGAAAAATTGGTTTTTCATTCATTCCTATTTAGAGAAAACCTTAGTATTCATTAAATACTGTACAAACTCTTCCCATTGGCCTTAAAGTTGATAATACTACATGCCCTGGGAACTCAAGTGTTGCTATAGGATATTTAACATCTATTATTAAGCACTAAGAACTGTAGAGTACATAAACAGACTGCTCACTAACAGAATGTAGGCATTCAAAAGCACATAATAATGACCAATCTAGGGAACAGTTTAACTCATTCCAACAGCTTTGTTCTATAACCATTTGAAGTGTTCTTGGTTTACAGTGATAAAAGCCCATTTTTAAAAACTGGAGAACTACCAGAGTACTTCAAAAACTTTGTGGAAAAATAGAATTAAAAGATAATACAAACTTTTCCAAGAACTTTTTGAAGTAGCCAAAGGTTAACAAAGCACCCATGTTGAGAGGCAATGAAAGAAAATTAATTAGGTATAAGAGGATCTGCACTAACATAAAAAGTGTCTGCAAAATGAAACTTTACCTCTCGATATTTCTAGGGGAGCATTAACCCCTCTTTTCTCATTCCAACTCATTTCTTAGGCCCTTAACACTGTGCATAACATGCCTAACTTACACCATTTCAAAACAATTGTCCTAAAAAGCACAACAAAAATTTTAATTATAGACAACTGCAAGAAGAACCAATAGGTTTTTTTTCCTCTCACTGTAAGAGAAATATACAAAGGGAGCCAAAACATTATTGAAAACGCTTAATGATAAACTCAAGTTGTCAAAATAAAATGGAGGTTCATGAAAAATAACCACAATCCTACTAAACATGAATGTAAAAATGATCTCTTAAGAATCTATTCTCCAATAAACATATAGATAGAAAGTTCTAGAAGTATAGAGCGGAGCAGGCAAATTATTTCTCCCATTTCCTTCAGAATGTGTTCATACTCTCTTACAGCTCAGTTCACGAGACATAATATGATCTAGTACACTGTATAAATGGATTCATTTGGAAAGTCTCCTTTCATTCATAGGTCTGAAAAATGCTTGCTTCCTGTGTTCCAGGAGGCCATATTTATAATTAGTAGTTTTTATAAGATTGACTTTGCATGCTTCTCATGTGATTAGACAATGGCAGGGTCAGTCCCAGTGTGGGGAGCAATTGAGAAGCAGCAACTTGCTCAAATGCTCACAAGCCTACAATGACCAGCCCTTGGCCTTCAGTTATTAATTACTTCGCCAAGGCTTCGGTTAAATTTTTTTTGGCCTGAAAGGAATAAAAACTAGCAGCCACAAATACATGAGTAAATGCTACACACAAGTTTGTCACTGGGTGGAAGAAAACCCACAGCCCCATGGCCCAGTTGGGTTGCCTGGGTGGTGAGGAAATGAGAGGACAGAGAGAAGAGGGTTCCTCATAGCCGGTGAGAAACCTGAAAGACTCATTGCTCTACTTGTCTAGGTTGTCTTGAAGGCAGGTAATTCTATTTTGTGTTTGTTTTCACTTTCAGATAACTTAACCTATGCATATAGGTAAAGACAGAAGTTAAAATGGTCAGAAAACAATGGAGTAGGCCCAATGACATAATCCATGGAAAAGCAAGAAATCTGTATCCCCCACTCAAGAGAAGCATTCTGGGAAAGCAGACATGCCGGCTTCCAAAGGCACACAGTCTCTGCAGCATGGCTTCTTTACAGGCTGACCATAGCCTCAAGGCCTGTTGGCATCTTGGGAGCCATGGCACTTCCCTCACACCAGCATCAACCTGATGGACAGTTTTCTGAATAAGGTGTCGCTGTTGGCTGAGACACTCACCGAGTCATTCTTCTTTGTTTAGGAGGCAGTTTCATTTCATATAGCATCATATTATAGCATAATTTAATATAGCATCACTACATCCATTGGAGTTGATTTGGGAAGGGTGGTTGTAGAACAGTGATAAAAGAAAATGTTATATCCTCTGGAAATTCTAGGCCTTTCTGCTGCTTTCAGGTACACCAGCGTTCACTGTGGTCATTATAGTCAGAAGAGACTCACAGTGCAAAAGGCAATATTCTGGGGAATGAAGCCATAAACCAGTAAAATAGACCTCAGACTGTGTTTCCCCGATGTGTTATTCTCATCTCTCATACACAGCGTGTTACTTGGGGGCAACAAAACCAGGAAATTCGTTTAAGTACCAAAAATCACTTGTATTTTTTATTTTTTTGGCAGCTGGCTGGTGAGGAGACCCGAACCCTTAGCCTTGGTGTTACCAACATGGCATTCTACCAACTGAGCTAACCAGCCAGCCCTAGAAGTATTTGTTTCAATGTACATGGCAGCAAAAAGTTTAGAACTCTTAGAATCGATGGTCCAAACTATTACTTTAAAAACTAAATAAAAGTATATAATATTTAAATGTGGCTATTACTTTGAAAGCATTGGTTGGCATTTAAGGTATCGACTTCTAAACAATAAAATATCTGATTTATTAGGCAATGTAATTTTAAAAGATTTGTCTTTCATTTTAAAGTTTCAATTACTGTCATACTAAAAAATCTTGGCAAAATGAGGTTTACTCTTCAATTGCTTTGTAATTTGTTGTCCTTTTTCCTACCTGCCAGTGCGTGTGAGACTGCTGTTCAAGTTAAGACAAAATATAAAACTCCCCTATGGCTCAATTTCCTTTTAAGTAACATGACAAAATTAAAGATTAGTTCCTGCCTCTCATAACTTCTCAGAACAAGTAAAACTTATAAAGCACTTTGCAAATATTAAAAGCTATTTTAAAAGATGGGGGGGTGGAATGTATAAGCAGGATAAATATTTCTAGATAAAAGTCCTTATTTCCTAGCTACCTGTTAATTTTTCCTAAGTCTCCTATATTTTTAAATGTATTTTACAACAGCCACAATCCCTAGAGAAGCATTTTTCGTAAACACTCTTTGAACTGAGGAAGAACTGTCTCAGATTTGGAGCCTATTTGGAGCCTAAGGAGACATGACTAAAAACACTGTGGGATTCTGGAAGAGATCCTGGGACAGAAAATGGACATAAGTGGAAAAACTGGTGAAATCTCAATAAAGTCTGGAGTTTAGTTAGTAGTTTTGTACCAGTGTTAATTTCCTGGTCTTGATAAGCATACCGCAGTTAACAGAGTGAGATGGGCAAAGGGTATATGGGAACTCCTGTACTATTTTTACAACTCTTCTTCAAATATAAAAGTAGCTCAAATGGATTAGTTTTTAAAAAACACTCAAAAAAAATCAATTATTACGTTTTATTAAGAATTTAAATCTTCTAAAATGTTCACTGCGATACATAATACTGAAATGATTCCACTAGGTGGCACTCTATTTTCTTCAGTGACACCTCGTATCTATCATCCATCACCTGAATTACAAGTTTTCTTGAGCTTATTTTATAGCTCCAATGGGCACCCCTTCTTTGTATAACAGATCCTACTAATTGATTCTCACTACATAAAATAGTCTTTGCTTCATTTTCTTGAAATGTCTTCTTTAGGGTTCAAGCTTCTTTAGCACTTCAGAATTTTAAGAAAGGTTTATGAATCCAATCATTCAACACCATTCATTAAGCCCTTATTTTGTGCCACCAATATCTCTACAGTCTGAGGCAACCTATTCTCTTTAGGACTGACCAACATAAAAACACCCAATCCTCCTACACACTTGAAAACTGCATAAGATTCAGAGAACAACTTTAAGCAATGAGCAAACAAAGGCTTTCCACCTTGTTTTCATGACTGATGATACTGGACGCCCCACCGATATTTACTGCTCAAATAAAGGATTAGCTACTCAGTAGTAACTTCTAGATTCCTTTTTTTAATGTCAAAGTTAAAAATCTAGGTTCCTTTTTAAGTTAAAACCAAAAAGCTAAGAGTCCACCAGTTCAGTGTGCTTTGGCTTCGCCACTCCAATTGTATTATCAGTAGCATTTCCTGGTCCATTCAATAACGTCCTTATAAAACATTCCTGTCATCCTTGCTCCTTGGCTTACCACTGCTCTCTGCTGAAAAGCTCTAGCAAACCCAAGACTCTCAGTTCCATTCAGTACCAAAATTTCATTTTAGGAAAGATATTTCAAACATTATTGATGTGAATTTTTAAAAAAAATAGTTAAACCCATTCTGGGTGCCTAACTGTCAAAATGAAAATAAAATCATGCTGTTCACCAACCTATTTCCAAAGTTTTAAACTTATATGAGATTGGAAAATGTTCGATCTCTGAATTTTACAGAATAAACCCTTTGGTACTTCAGAATGAACTGGAAGTGGTGATTCTGCAAAGGGCAGACAATATTTATAACATCTGGCCCTAGCCAAAACCAGAAGACAGAAAAACAGGAAGACACCCTCGGTATGGATTAAGGTGTTGTGCAAAGGCCTGACAATTCTTAAACCAAATGTCCATCCTTATACATCCCTCTCTGCATTCATTTTTCATTCTCATATACCAACAAAACCTCTGAAGAGTGGAATAAAATAACCAAATTGGATTTTAAAAACTATTTCCTTTTTAAAGTAATTTTCACTAATTGTGAGTGAAAGAAAAATTCTTAGATGAAATTTTTCCTGTACAACACCAAACTCTATGGTATGGTTTCTCTGGAGCTCTAAATTTCATCTAAATTTAGCACCAGTTTTGAGGGAACCGTATTGACTGCTCTCAGCACCTCTTAACTCTGTACAATGGGTCTATTAAATACAAGACACAATATCTCCAACTTTAAAATCAAAGATGTACTTTCTCATGTTGAAACAAATTAACTGAGGGAAACATAATACATGGTTTAATAAGAATTTCAATTCATTATTTCTAAACCATTAGATTTAGAACAAACCAAAGCTGTTCATCAACTTGCCTATGCACTCAAATTTATTTAAATAAATATCCCATTCAATTAATTCTTCAAAGACCTTCATATAATATCTTCCCCAAGAAAACCTAAGGTTGTCTTCCCTGTTCTGTCATTCAAACTCATATACTCTGAGATAATTTTCTTACTTGTTTACCATACTAAAGGGGGAAAATTATTTATCCAAAGCCTTACTCAAATAAACAGAACTTGGGGTTGTCTTCCAATATGCATGCATACATATATTTACATATGAGGGAACTTCAAAAAGTTCATGGAAAGATTAAGTTTTGATTCTATTTTTTTGTTATTTTATTATGTTTTATTATGTTAATGTTTTAATTTATTTTTTATTATGTTTTAATTCTATTTTGTATGTTTTAATTCTATTTTTGCACAAACTTTTTAAAGTACCCTCGTATGTACATATGTACGCTCTGTGCTAGCATACATATACCTCTCTATATAAAAAATTTAAGTGACCTAAGTCTCTGGAAATCCCAAATAACAAGGGGAAAATAAAACTGAACAGAAAGAACAATGAGAAAATAAGCTTAATTAAAGATATTAGCTAAAAATTGAATATAAGCCATTTAGCTAGGTTTGATATCTTTTTCAAGAAAAAAAGTCATAAATGACATCATAATCCCCAAAACACAACTGGATAAATCCATCTTTAACGTATGACTTATGATTTTCTTATTTCTTTGAATCAATTATAAGTGCCTGCTACATGCTAGGCACTGGGTTAGGTGGATGCTGGTATTACATGTGGTATCCTTGTCCTTAGGGAGTTTAAGTCGAACATGGACAAAGAGACCCGTCAATAATCAATATCAATAAATGAGACAGCAGCTATGAAAGGAAAAGAGCAAATCCCCTTATGTGACCCAGGATAAAGTGGAGTTAGAAAAAGTTTCAAGGAAAATAAATTAACTTTGAAATTCATTTTCAACAAGGATAAAAACAAAGCATATTCTGATTAACTCAGATAATTGAAAATTCCACAAGAGACTACCTTGTCTTTGTACTGGTCAGTTGTATGTTTGTTCTATTTATATGCTGTAATCTTTAATTTAAAAGGAAGATAGCTATGTCTATGAAAAGGATAACTGGTCAATTCTTATATTTTATACCATGATAACAATAATAAAAAACCTGATAAGACACAAACCTTTCATGCTTCCAGTTCACAGCCAGCACTACCAACCTTGTTCTAATCAATCGGTTGCTCTTGCTTACTACTGGACACCTATGGTTATTCCTTCAATGCCAAAATCACAAGCAAGTTTATCTGTCAAGAAATGCCCCCAGGAAGCAAGTGGAAAAGGAGCCACACTTGTAAGAATTCTAAAGAGAACTTTGTAGGGGTAAACGGAAATACTTCCAATCTCCCAAAGGGAATCCTTACAAGTGACCAATTCAGCTGCCTTTTGTATTAGAGCAGCTTTAAATAGTTCTCCTTCTACTTATATCCTTTCTAAATTCACTATTCTTACTCATTATGAGTTCACTGATATTAGTCAGCACAAGTGAGTTAGTCACCATATTTTTTAAACCACCAACCCTCCCCCCTTTCTGGTTTTCCTTTCCCCTCGGTATTTTGCAACATGTGAGAAGATGAGTAACTATACCCAAAAAATGCTGCTGGGCTTTGGTTTGTTTGTTTGTGGTCTAAACAGTGACCATATCCCCATTAATAGAAAGAGTACAACTCTTTATGATTACATTTCTTCTCATGAAAAAGTGACACTTGGGTTTTAGGGGGTTACCTTCGGATCAAAAAGTTTATACCACATATTTTGTTTAACCATCATTTCTCTTAAACTTACTTAGAAATAGCTCACGCAGTCAAATTATTTCTTTATATTTCTTTATTCAAACAATAAATGGGTAAATGGGCACCATTCTTTCTTTTGACAAAAAGGGCCCTAGTCTAGTATATGATCTCTGTCAGTCACAGGTGACGAATGGAAAATGATCCAGGAAAGTATGGACTGTGCTGGTCTTCAAAATTATCTGTCAATTAAGGCCCTACATAATCAACTCCAACTTATCTTTCCTTATCTGCCAAGACTTCCCCAAATCTTCCATCACTATAACATACTTGCTGCATTGAAAGAAAAAGCCTCCCTGCTGTGAGCAATCCACAGGGACCTTGAAGGCTGCACTTCCCCTCTGTCCGTCCACCCCAAACCACCTCAAAGCAAATGTTTCCCCAGAAATGGAAACATAAACAGAAACCTTCCATAACCTCTGTGACTGCCAGACACTCCTGCTCTCTGGACTCACACTGCACTCACATCCTCAGCCTTCCTGACCAACACCTCCTCTTCCCAGGTAAACCATTTGTTCCTTCTGGAGATTCTACCCTTCAGAGTCACTGTTTTACCCACAGCGCCTGGCATCTGGATGAACACACTAAGTACTTGTAAAGCCAAATCTCCTCCATCCACTCCTCCCCCTTCTTAAGACAGAACATCACAGAGACCCAGGGCAAATTCTTGTCCTACTCACATTTGGGGTTCCTTTTCCATCATTTAGCAGTCTGGCATAGCAGTGGTGTACACCCAAAAACAAATAATGAAAGTAAAGATTCCCCAGTGGACCAATAACAAAAATCAACATCTGCATCTTCCCATTTTCCTAATGAGCATGACAAATGGGTCCCTTCATCACAATAAGGTGATCTGCCACTACATAAGGACCTTTAATTCCACACGGACAAACGCCACCATGAATTACCAATTGCCTATTTGGGCCTTACAGAATGGTTATATTGAATTGAGGGAGGGTTTCTGCTTGTGATGAAATATCGTGAGGAGACTATTTCTCTTTGACTTAAGAAATGGAAAAGTGGAAGAAAGAGTAAATGGCAAAAGCTACAACTCCCTTTTAACTAGCCCTTCATGTTTGGATGCTAAAAGAAAAAAATCTTCAATTAACTGCTATACTTTCTCTCTCCTGTGTGGGGGAAGGGAGAGAGGAGAAAACTGAGAAGGGCCAAGGGCGATAGAGGAACAAACTTTGTGAACATAATCTTTCCAATATGCTCATAATATGCTACCATTCCCAACTACCTTACAAACTGACTTCTTAAATAATTTACAGAAGCTATGTGACTAGTTAGAAGCTTGGTTTTGTAAAGAAATAAAGTGTTTTGTTTTTTAAAATCTGACAAAATGATCAAAATACAGCATTCCAAAGACAGATTAGTAAATTTAAGATTTGTGCATTCCACTCCATGTAAATTTTACTTCAAAAGAAAAATTTTAAAACAAATTCTAAACTCAAAACTCAAAAGTATTTAGGAGAAAGTGTTTTTTAAGTGCATCAGAAAATAAGATGAATTAATGGATGGACAACTAAATAAGACATTTGATAAAGTAAGTATATTAAAATACTAGTCATCTAGATGGTAGGCATATATGTGTGTTTACTGTAAAATTCTTTCAACTTTGTCATAGACTTGAAGGTTTTCATAAAAAAAATTAGGGGAAAAAAACAAGTGTGTTAAGCTTGTTTTTTAAAAGCGATATATGCACAAAAGGACTTGCTGAAAATCTTTTAAAAATATTTCTTCTTGCCTTCAAATTGGCAACAACAAAGCAGGAGTCCTTCGCTTCCACCTGTTCTCTAAGGGATCCCTCACTTTGTGGTAAAGATCTGTCAGGGCCTTCACCTGACTCCCTCCTGACAATCAGCTGATGGCCCTGCCAGCTGGCAGGGTTTAAGTGTGTACCTCTTCCCGAGCACTCTGGTCACATGCAACAGGACCGAACCAGCTGTTACTGCTGCAGAATGGTGCACCTGGTCCTCCCTCTGCATCCCATTCTCAACTTCATCACTGAAGAGCCCAGAGAGTCTGGGGTCATCAGGGAGCCACATTCCTGTCAGCCCACTGGGCATTTCCTACAGCTTTTCTCCTCCCCTCAACCACCAGGCAACATCCTGCCTTGCTTTCAGGAGGACATCAAAGAAGCAGTAGAGAAAGGCAAGGCATCCCCCCACTCCCCTGAGCCTGGGCAGGACCAGGGCATTTTCACTGCTAGAGCAGAGACCACACACTCTGTACAGCAATCCCAGCTCACCTGTGGGGAAAAGAAAAGGGGCTTCCACTCTCTGCACCTCACCCTTTCAATGAATCATGAAAGGGGCAGGGAGGGGAAAAGGCTCATTCTCACAGCTCGTACCTGCCGAAGACAGGTGATCACTGACACTGCAGCATCTGTGAGGACAGGGACGCCAGCCACTACCCAAATCTAGCCTCTCCATCTGCCTTCACCACTTTGCTCACAGAAACCAAGTCAAGAAAAAGTGAAAGTAACACTAGGCGATTCAGATTCTTCCTAACCACGTGTTCTTTAAAGTTAAACCTTTGTCTTCTACTTCTTTGGCAACACTTCTTAGCCTCAAGCCAGACCACAGAGCGTACTGCTGGTGTGGCTTTGCTTTAGGCAGAGCTGCTTCAACTTTGAGTTGGGACTGGATCCATATAGAAGCTGATCTGTGAGAAAAACCCAGAGTCCAATGAGAAAACCCATTACTAACCCTAATGATCTCATAGGTCACCCATCCTTTCACACCCCGCCCCCTTTCCCCTTATCTCTTCCCTCTAGACATTCTAGTGAAGCACAGAAAACTTCAGGAGAAAATGCCACCATTTATCACACTCTCTAACAAGCACTTGAGCATGTGCCCTAGTCTGTCCCCTAAGGGACAGTCTGAAGGACTGTAATTCTAAGACAGAGCCAGATGGGGAATGGAGGGAAGGAGGAGGTGGGGGAGTATGAACCTAAACCACTTATACTAGAATTTCAGTTGAGGAAATTCCATGTTTTGCCAGTATAAAAGTCTGATATTAAATATCACAAAAATTCCATTTCTTAGCATACATGACTCAGATTTGATTTGTCTATGTTTTCTGTGGTTTGGTTGTTTTACCTACCACGAAAAGCTTTCACGAGTACTCTTTACAAAAAGACACACTACCTTCACAGATGAATGAATAAACAAAATGTGGTATATACATACAATGGAATATTATTCAGCCTTTAAAGAAAGGAAATCCTGTCATATACTACAATGTGGATGAACCTTGAAGACATTATGCTAAGTGAAATAGCCCAGGCACAGAAAAAGCAAATACTACATTATTCCACTTATATGAGGTTATAAAGTAGACAAACTCTTAGAAACAGAAAGTAGAATGGTGGTTGCCAGGGGCTATGGGAGACAGGAAAATGGGGAGTTGTTTAATGAATATACTTTCAGTTTTCCAAGATGAAAAAGATCTAGAGATTCGTTGCACAACGATGTGATGTAGTTAACACTACTGTACTGTACTCTTAAAAATCGTTAAGATGGTCAATTTTACATTATGTGTTTTTTGCCATAATAAAAAAAAATACATACCACCTTCATTCTATGTTTTGGATACTCTAAATCTCCAATTCGACGTTTTTATATTTAAAAATAAGACAAGTATTTGGGTGATTTATCTTATTGAAAATGAAAGCCCTAAAAATCAATTGCTTTGAAGACTTAAAGAGAATAATTAAAAAGCACTTAAAACCATTGCTTCGGACAAACCTTGTCATTTTAAGCATGCATGACATTTTCATAGCAGGAAGGATCCTGACATTCTTCTCGAACAGTATGCATGGTATGCTGAATTGGCCTCTAAATCAAATGAGGCTGCTGATATGTAGCCTTTTAGCAAAAGAAGGATATATCACAAGACAGTCTTAGAGACTGAACACTGTGGCCATTATAACAAAGGCAGCAAAATGAATCATTCATGCGTAGAGGGAATGTGGAAGGAAGCGCTACTAGCTACTGCGAACTTTCTGAATGGTTCCCACACTGGTTCCCCCTCTACCAAACCTCTCTTTACTCTCTCATTACTCTAAACACTGTTTGTTCCATCATCCATTCCTCTGAAATGTAAAAGTTAGTCTAAGGAGACAACATTTGTAAGAACAATAACTCAAGCTGACAGAGCAAAAAGGCAGAATAAACTTACTTGCCCAGGCTTGCTTTCAAAAAAAGCTAAACGCAAAGGAAATGCACACTTTCTAAAGCTCATGATTTTAACTTTCCACTGTTAAGAATTATTACACAAGGGAATGAATTGGAATGCCCAAGACTATTTCCCCTGTAACAGAAATGTGATGAACATTTCTATATCTTGGCCTTGGAGATTAAAAAACAAGTACTATATAACAATTTCGCAATAGGTCATGACTCCTTGGCTTTTGGGATCTGCGATTCAGAAGAACAGTCTCTATTTGCGTTTCACCAGAGGCATTATTTAGGTATGTGAAATCATGACCAAGATGGGAAATATATTTGCATAGTTTCTATGTGTTTTGCATACTCTTCCACAAACCATAGTCTATTGAAAAAAACAAAGTAAAAGTTTCTGAAACCCATAAGGACTGCCATGATTTTTCTTACTTCTGCCTCGTCACTATTAATTCGTATCTGGTGCCACCATCAGCCACATGAAGCACTGCCCCAGAGGTATGGGAGACAAAACACCAGAGAGGCTAGCTTATGAGGCTTTGTCCTGGGCAAACCCTCAGTGGGGATACTGGCCTGGGAAAGGCTGCAGTAAGTACATATCCAGGCACATTCTGGTGGGGGCCTGCGGAATAAAGGAAACAGAAGAGACCAAACAGTGCAAAAGGTCATGGGGTCAAGCAATAATCTGTGGTCCCAAACTGAAATCAGCCAACTCTTTGAAATCCCCAAATTCATATGATGTTGAGCAGAGCAGGGGCTTTGACTATGTGCAAGTGTGCCTCTTGCAAGTATGCAAGGCCTGGCCCTGCTCTGCTCATCGCTCCTGTGCAAAGGCCCTGTCCTTGCTCGTGCTTCATCACCCATCTTCCCCAAACCAAGCCACGGGAGGTGCTGATAAATGACACTTCATGTGGTACTTGTTGGAGGAAGTTTGAAGTTCTCTTCCACTCAGGGAAGTGTTCCCGTTTTAATAGAAAGCATCAAAGATCTTCCACCAAGAAGAAACTGCCAACAGGAGCACTGGAGACTCCTGGAGGTCAAAGACAACTGCTCCCAATGGCCAAAGCCTGTCCCTTCTCACTTCATGGGTAGCACCAGGCTCCTGACACCAGCCCTGATGCACCAGCAGCAGGAACTACACGTATGAGTTGCTTTTCTCTGGTATTGCACAGAGCACCCCCCGCTCAACTTCTTCCCCCTCTCAAATCAGGCAGGGTGGACTGCATGGTGACAAGGACAGGGCACCTGGTATCCTCAGCCAAAGGGCTCAAACTCAGCACCAAAGCAGACAGCAGGGCCTCCTCAAACCAGCCCTCTCCCTGTCCCTGTCTAAATAAAGAAACAACACATTTAACAACTCCTAGAATGATTTGGCCCCTCTGGCTTTCTAGTGACCTGACACCAATACAGGGCATCTCTATAAACGGTTCCAGAATTAGAACCAGCATCTGTATCTAGAGGCTGCAAAGAGAGAGCGGAAGCTTTGACTGACTGTCCTTTGGGACATTATTTAGATCTAAGCAGTCAGGAGGAGGCACACTGTGCACATAAAGCTGAACGGAAGAATTAAGGACGATTTCTACTATTAATAGCCAACACTTCCTATATGAGGGAAAAAGTACAAAAAAGGGGGGAGGGAGGATAAAGGTAATAACAATTCACCACTATTGTGTAAATAACCCAAGTAACCTAAGCTTCAGTTTCCTCACTTACACTTGGAGTACTGGCAGGTGATCCAGGATAACTTACACTTCTAATGGCAGGTGATTTGGGGTTTACAGTTCCAACCCCCAGGCCTAATTCTGAATTGCAGTAGCCCACCTCACCCATCTGTCCCCTTCTTCCCCACCTGCCCCACAGAAAGCCAAACTCCATCATGAGACAAAAGAAAAAGAAGCAAAGACAAAAAGAAGGACAAGAGTACCATAGTCACGCTTAAACCACAGATGATGTGTACAGATAGGAAGGGGGGGGGAGAAAGGAAGGGGAGAAAAAAGAAAAAGAAGAGGCTGCCACAGCAGGGACTTCACAAAGGACAGGGGATAAACATGGGCATACAAGAAGTATTCTCCTTATTTTGAAAAAAAGAAGAGCTGGACTGTTCTATGGCCAACCCCACTTACCATCTGCCCTTTCCTGTATTCTCCCACATGCATAAGTACCTTGAAAACTTTAAATCACCCACCACATGACACAAGTTTAACTTTTTACTCCATCTCTCAGTCCTCAATGCCATCTACTCTAATGATATGTTTGAGGCTGATTAAAAGTCCTAAAAGAATGTACTAAATAATCACCCTCTTGACGTACCTTCGACTCCCTTTCCACACTCTCACTTTTGTCATCCTTGCCTGGAAAGACCCAATCTCTGCTTAAGTCCAGTTCTTTGTCAACACCATGTCTGTACCCACTCAGTCAACAGTGATGGAAGAAAAACATGACACACCAACTACTCACCTTAACTTCATGGCCATCAACCTCAAGTGAGCCCTGAGTGTTGTCTGATAGTCCTCAGACATTTTACTGGCCCAGTTACTCTGATTCTCCCCAATGACTATTTCATACCCATTGCTCTCTCCTCACATCTCCGATGTCCCCTCCCCATCCTCACTCTCAGCTTGATGGCTTACCTTCCTGTTTCACCAAAATACCAGGCACAATTGTAACACTTTCTACAAGCAACCCCCATCACATCTGTCTTCCTAGCCACATCTGTGTCTGTATCACTCAGGATAGGCCTGCTTATGCTGTGACAATCACAACATCACCAGTCACCATGGCAGAGGGGAAAATTACTTTTCAAGATTTTCATGCTGACAAGTAAGTGCTATATAGCACAGAAATGACACATCGCTTAATACAATTCAGTGGCCACAACCACATGACCCCACCAAGCCATAAGCCCGGAAGTACAGTTCTGCCATGTACCCAGAAGGCAGAGAGCTGAGCATATTTGACATTAGTGCTAATGACTTCCAAAGGGCCCACATACTCTACCTTTTCTCCTATGAATATAATCGACTCCTATCTAAAGCCAACCCACTCATGTACTATTATCCTTCTTGCCTTCTCAAAGACATCAGGTCTGAAAGTGTCCCCTCTATCTCCTGTCTCATTAATATTTCTCTCTCTACTGGATCATTCTTAGCATATAAACATCACTACAATTACTCAATTTATCCCACCTTAAAAACAAAAACTAAAGCCTTGACCTCATGTCCCCTTCCAGCTACAGCCCCATTTCTCTGTTCCCATCTACAGTAAATCTCCTGCAGTAGAGTTGCTGTACTTGCTCTAATTCCCCTCCCTCCACACTCTTGAACTCACTCCGATAAAGCGTGTCCCCTCCCCGTCCTCCCTTCACCAAACTTGTCAAGGTCTCCCATGACCTCCACCTTCCTGCAGCCAATGGTAAACTTTCAGGCCTCATCTTACCCAAACTATCAGCCGCATTTGATGCAACTGAACACTCTTTTCTTCCTGGCCACAGCTGCTCAGTCTCTTTTATTCGTTCTTTCTGTGCTTCTTTACTAACAGTAGGGTGACCCAAGGCTCAGCACTCAGACTGCTCCTCTTCTTGGCTACCCTCTCTCTTTTGGAGACCTCATTCAAGCTCATGATTTTAAATGCCATCTATGTATTGATGGCTCCCAAATGTCTGTCTTCAGCCTGGACGGCTGCACTGAGAAATAGTCAGTATCCAATCGAGTACGCAATATCACCATTTGGATGTCTCAGAGATTTAAGAATTTTGTTAAGGAATGGATGACTCAATTTGAAAAATCATCTAGTCCAATTCCCTATTTTAGGAAGTGAAAAGCCCAAGGCTCCCAGAAATATACTACTTTCCCAAAGATTAGAAAGAGGAGTGAACTCTCATCATCAGATTTCAACCACTTCTCTACCTCTGTTAAAAGCATAATGCTTCAGGGCATTCTAAAGGTGAAAATAGAGGGGAGGAAAGTATAACAAACAATAAATTAAAGCAATAGCAAACTTCAGTATGTTCCTAATAAAGTTAAAATGGAAAACAACTGGAGAAGATGAAAAGCAATCCACAAGAATCTAATAGACTAACAAGAGATAACAACTTTACCTACTGGTTTGTGGAGTTTTCAGGTCATTCTAGGATGAAGTAAACTCCATTCTCAAGACATTCCATCCACAGCCTGAATACCAGAAAGGGATGCTATCAAAGTAGGTAGTTTGGGTTTCCGGAGCTGGCCAATTGGTAAGAAGATGTGAAAGTGCTGCAGCACTGGTAAGAGCAATTCTTCACAAGCTGGGCTGCAAGATGATCACCTCACTACTGGGATGTATGTTTTTGCTTTTGTTTCACCTTTTTGATTTCCCAGCAGCACAACAAGGTTAAGTTTCATAGCAAGAGACCTATCTCCTCTCTCAAATCCAAATGGACAAATTACTAAGAATTTGAAAGCTGATGGAGAAAAAAGTAAAGCTCAGTTAATATGCCTAAGCAAAGATCATCTAGAGGGCCATTACACAGGACTCGCCTTCTTCAGATGCAAGCCATTTCCAAACAAGCTACAAATACTGTAGCATAGACAGATGTACTAACATGCATTTATACATTTAACCATGCCAAACGTAACTATCTCAACAAATTAAGTCACAACTTTAAATTCAACATATTTAACCATTTTCACCCTGTGTGTATGAGAAATGATGTAATTGGGCCAGATCATTTTTAATAACTTCCCCTACATAATTCTTAACCAGGAGGAACATGAGCCATGTTTTGAAAAGCAATAGTCTCTGGGATGTTCTAATGGTCTACGAATGTAAAATAAGTTTGGAAGATGAGGAAAGACACAGAAAGCCAACCCTGACTAGAACAGATATTAAACTAGGGGTATGACAAGCTGTTGGTCCTCCAAGGTCAGAATTAATATGTCTTACCTCTATGTGTAAAGAATACATATAAAACCTACGGAATAAATATAAAGACTATAAGGCAAATCAGTGCTAAAAATTAAGGCAACTTCTTCTTTCAGTAGTAACAGACCAAATAAATGGAGCCACCACTCTCACTGAAGATAACAGAAGAAGCTGAGCAAAGCAGAAGAAAACATTTTAAAGTTACCAAAGAGCCATTAAGATAGTGAGGAACAACCGAGCACCAAGTCTGCAGGTGGATAGGAGACTATACGTGGGGCTGTTTTTGCCAGGGAATGTTTGTTGATGCCTTAGGAAGCTGAGAGAATGTAGGTTATTTCTGATAGCCTCTGAAGGAGGAAAATTAGAAGTGGAGGCCCACCAAATGTAAATCACCTCATTTTGGAATTAAAAAACCAAAGTGTACAGCAAGCAAACCAGCCCTCATATGGACTTACAGCCAGGCTTCAAGTCATCTGGGTGGCTCAGATGATTTGAATTAAGATGGTTCCAGAAAGTTAGTACCTTCAGGCATCTGACAGAAAAGACAAAAACATTCTCTAGAGGCACAAGACACCATAGCTTTTCAAACACAAGATCGAGACACAATCAAAGATAGCTATTTATGCAAGAAGAAAAGAAAACATAACCAAGAAAAAGTTGAAAACCACGGGACTCCAAATATTAGAATTATAAGAACTGGAATGGAAAATAACTATGCTCAAGGAGCCAAAAGCCAAACTTGGTAGGGAATGGGAAAGCAATTTTTTTTTTAATAACATAAGATCTGAAAAAGAAGAAAATATCAATTCTGGATCTGAAAATAAATATTTTAAAAATAAGAAACTCAAGGAGTGAAGAAAGAATTGAAGTGAACTGAAAGAAAGGACAAATGAATTACGTAGGGGCATAAGGATGGACAAAAGTACAGAGAAAAGAGGTATGTAAGCTAGTCTCCAAAGACAGGCCACGACAATCCATGCTTCCCAGTATTCATGACCTTGTGTAATCTCCTCCCCACATTAAATCCGGGTTAGCTCTAACTAAAAGCTTTGGTTAGTTTTAATTTAAAAAATGGAATGAAAGTGACACTCTGCCAGTTCTGGACCGATGTCTTAAGAAAGATTGGCAGCTTCCACTTTTCTGGTAGCCCTTTTGGAAGCCCTGAATCATCATGCAAAGCAAAAAGCCCAGCTGGGTTGGAAACACCATACGGAGAAGCCATGAGGAGGGGTCATACAGAAAACGGAAGCCCTGAGATGGAGATGTCCTATTCTCCCTGGTGATACCAGGGTTCCAGATGTCCCTATCAAGGGCACCAGACATGTGACTAACAGCATCTTCAATGTTTAATCCCCAGATGCCTTCTGACTGCAGCCTCATGACAGATCCCAAGGAAGAGCAGCAGAAGAATCATCCAACTGAGCCCCAGTCCACCCAAAGAATCACGAGAAATAATGAAATGCTTGTTGTTTTCAGCCACTAATTTTTGGAGTTGTTTGTGGGCTGTAACAGATGACCGAAAACAGGAGAAGACACAGAGGATACACTAAGAATATTTACACGTATTTAACTGGAGTCCCAGAGAGATAGAGGAATGAAAAAATGGGCTAGAAACAATATTGAAATACAATGGCTGAGAATTTTCCAAAATTCATTAGACATCATTCTCAGGTTCAAGAAACCCTAATAATCAAAAAAAAGAAAAAATGAAAAGAAATCCATACTTAAGTACATCAAAGTAAAAGCACAGAAAACTAAAGATGCAGATAAAATTTTTAAAGCAGCCAGAGAAAAAAGGCAAATTACATTCACAGGAGCAACAAATAGACTAACAACTAATTTCCCCCCAAAATTACTAAAGCCTGTCCACCTAAAATTCTAAAACCAGTGAACAAATCCATCAAAAAATGAAGGTAAGAAAGACATTTTCAGACTAACAAAAACTGAAAGAAATTATCACCAACAGAACTACACTAAAGGAAATAGTAAATAGTGTTTGTCACAGAACTAAATAAACCCCAATGTGTTTAAAAATTAAGTAACCTATCTAATTAACCCATGGGAGAAATCAATGCAAATTTTAAAATATTTTAAACTAAATATCAAATTTACTATATAGCAAACTTGTGGGATAGAGGCAAAGCTACTTAGAATAAAAAATACAGGTTAAAAACAAAAAGAGCTAAAAATTAAAAAGCTAAGTACTTGTACATATCTCAAGAGCCAAATAAACCCAAGAAAAGTATAAATAAGAAAACATTAATAAGAGCAGAAATGAAATTAAAAACAAACGTAAAGTAGAGATGATCAACAAAGGCATAAGCTGGCCATTTCAGAAGATAAACATGCTAAATCTTTGATGAAGACTAATGATTAAAACTGATAGAGACATAAGCGCACATTGTAAAGGAAATTAAAGAGTACATTTCAATCAACTTTCTAACAAAAAGTTTAAAATTTTGGACAAATTGGAAAAATTCTCAAAAAAATACAATTTATCAAAACCATCACAAGAAATGTAAAACCTGAAGAGTCCCATAAGAAACTGAAATCAGTAATCTAAAACCTTCCCACAGTAAAAAATAAACTGTATGCCCAGATGGCTTCAGCAGCAAGTTCTACAAAAAATTTAAGAAAGCAATTAACACTTCACACAAAGATTTAGAGATAAATTATACGAAGGCTGCCAGAGAACAGGAGCAAAGGGCACCTTCCCCCGCTTGGAGTTAAAAAATGAGCCAAATATAAAAAAACAACTAGAACTGTACAACAACTGAAAACTATAGGCTAATCTCACTCATGATCACTGATGCAAAAATATTAGAGAAAATATTAGCACATCAAATCGACATTATTTAAAAAAATAATACACCCTGATCAAACAATTTAAACCAGGAATCCACACTTAAACTTGAATCAATCAATGTAACTTACCATATTAATAGATAAATGGAGGAAAATTATATTCTCAACTCAATAGATGTAGAAAAAGTGGCATCTTTTGATGAATAAAAAAAGAATGTAAGCAGAGGGGAACTTACTACTCTGAAAAAAGATACATACCAAAAACCTATATTAAACACCACACTTAATGGTGAAACATCAAAAGCATTCCCTTTTAGGAAAGGCAACGACGGGATGCCTTCTCAGGGCTTCCGTTTTCTGTATGTATCATTTCTTCTGCTAAACACTGTACTAGAGGTCCTAGCCATTGCAGAAAAAGATATAAGGATTAAAAAGGAAAAAATGGATATTATTTATAGATGAGAAGATTGTGTTCATAGAAAATCAAAGGAATCACTATTATTACAATTTTAAAGGGCTTAGCAAGGTTGCTGAATATAACACCAAAGCACAAAAATAAAATCAGCAATTGTTAGAAATAAAATTTTGAAAATATGCCATTTTGTTAACATTAAAATATAACAAGTATCTGGAATAAATCTAACAAAATATATGCAAGAGATTACTGAATATGTTGAGCAAGTAAAGCCAGATGAGAGTATGTGCTATATTGATCCATTTACAGAAAGCTCAACAGGTAAAACTATATAATTTAGAGATAAATATTTAGGTAGTATAAAAAACAAAACAAGGGAAGTAATTTTCAAAAAGTAAGTATCCCTCTGTGAAAAAGGACAATTACTGATTAGAAGGAGAAAGAGGGGACCTTCTCGGGTCCTGGCACTGTTCCTTCGGTGGGGCTCACTTACAATATTTCTTTCAGGTGTACATTGTTTACACCACATTTCTATGTGTATATTGTATTTCATACATGTGCATACACGCATAAAGGTTTTTAAAAATCCCAAGAGAAGCAGCTATACAACAAGAGGGAAAATCTACATGGTAAATGGATAAGGAACTGTGGTATACATACACTATGGAATACTACTCAGCCAAAAAAGAATGAAATTTTGCTATTCGCAGCAACATGGATGAGCTTGGGGAAAATTATGTTAAGTGAACTAAACTGGGCACAGAGGGAAATATACTGCATGTGCTCACTCATAAGTGAGAGCTAAGAGAGAAAGAAGGAAGGAAAGACCACAGTGGTGTGTCGGACTTGCAGAGGGAGAGAACAGACCTAGGGTTGCCAGGGTTGGAGGTGGAGAGAGGGAGAGATGTTGGGTAGTAATTGGATGGGGACTCGGGGAGTAATTGCAATTTGTGCTAAGGGGCATGCTGATAGTACTGATCTGATCATCACATCTTGAGCACAGGTAGTGACAGTCAGCTGTGTACACCATTAATATGCACAATCAATAAAAAAAAAGATATAAGGATAACTAATTTGGACCAATCATGTTGAGGAAACACCTTTGTGGCGATTCTTCACTGCAGGATGGCAGGATCATCATTCTCCGGAGAGAGGCCATCTCTTAACTCAGATATCCCACCCCACCAGAGTGGGCCTACTTCCTCACAAAAGTAATTCCTTGCTAAGTGTTTCATACCAGGTGACTGATACAGCCATTAAAGAGATATCTCCTGTGGCATGTGGATTAGAATCCCAAAAACTCAGAACTAAAGGAGAGCTCAGAGACCACCAAGACATAACAGATCCTCTAAGTAATAACCTGCTGCATCACCTACATAATTTTACAGATCAGTATACAAGGTGGTTGACTGTTAAGGATTTGGTCCACTTAAAAGAATACATGATTTTTAAATTCAAATTAATACAAATCCACTATTTCAGTTGGGGCATTTCAAGGGCAAACATCTCATTGCTTATTAGTAAATATGCCTGGAATCTCCATAACTCTCCTTCAGAACAGCACTGCTTCCTCAGTTAATTCATCTGACTCAGTGACTCATTCAACTTCTCTTAAGTACGGCTCTCAAATCTGATATTTGGAATTCCAGCAAACCGAAAATTGAGTTTTTTATTGCAATCAAGTTTCCAATTTTCCAAATTTTTTTGACCCACATGGCAGCTGGATACCCTAGAGCAGGAGTTGACAAATTTTTTCTATAAAGGGCTGGACAGTACATATTTTTGGCTTTGTCAGCCATATGCTCTCTGTTGCAACTATTCATTCAACTCTGCCCTTGCAGCACAAAAGCAGTCAAACAATGTGAGTCTTCAAAAAAGTTCATGGAAAGATTCATATTATCTTTTAGTTCTATTTTTCCATGAACTTTTTGAAGTATCCTCGTATACAATCAAACGAGCATGGCTATTTTCCAATAAACTTCATTTACAAAAAGGCATCCGGGCCAGATTTGGCCCACTCCAGGGCCTTCATTTGCCTGCCCCTGCCCTAGAATAATACGTCTCAAAATTTAATGTGCATCTGACTCACACCTGAGGATCTTGTTAAACCGCAGATTCTGTAATTCTTCAGTGAATCTGGAGTGGGGCCTGAGAGTCTGCATTTCTAACAAGCTCCCAGGTCATGTTGATGCTGCTGGTCCAAGGACTACACTTTAAGTAGCAAGAGTCTAGAAGAGATTCTCAACTCTGAGTGCATATTACAATCACATGGGTAGTTTAAACATGCATGTGCACACACACACACACACACACACCCATACCCCACCTTGGATAAACGAAATCAGAAATTCAAGGTGGAGCATAGGCATCTGTGTTTTGTAAAAACTTCTCCAGGTGACTCTAATGTGCAGCTAGGGTTATGACTATTACATGAGAAGGTGGTAAAGAAACATAATCAAAAGATGGCTTAAATAATTATGTGGACTTTTTTCTATCCTACTAGAAAGAGATAGAAAAGTCAGGGGAAGGGCAACCCAAGAGATTCAGGCTATATTTAAAGAATTTCATGATCAAGAGAGTTATTTGATATAACATAATTAAAGAAGACATACAATTAACTTCTATAGAACATTATACTCATTTCATGTGAAGAGCTTATTTGGGAACAGTCATGCTAAGAAAAGAAATGGAACATTGCTTTCTCTCAGGGTTTTGCAATTCCTCTTGTGACTTTATCCAAAGTAAACAGTGCATTAGAAATTCACTTAAAATGACACTTCATGTCATAAAGAAAAGTATATCATAAAAAGCAGTATCAGAAGCATGGCTTTTGTTTTTCTGCATTCTCCATTTTGTGCAAAATATATTTCTACCCAAGTTCCAGGGATTCTTGCTTTATTTTCCAAATTTCTCCTACAGAAAATAAGTTGTTCGTATACCAATATTTTCCCACCCTGATATTATTTCCCACTCATTTATTCTGGGGTTTCTTGCACATAGCAACCACAAATCTCTGCTGCAAGCTGCTCACAGCACTAGGATCCTTGGCAGCATTCAGGAAAGAACATATCTCAAAGTTATGGGAACATTTAGCTGAATACCATAGCTTCAAATGTCTCAAAAGTGCTATTTGTGCTCAGTCTATCCCAGATCTGTCAATTCTTATGAGTTATCTCATTATCCTCATCCAGGTGGACTAGTGAAGGATACAGTAGAATAAGCTGGTTCATAAGTTTGCTCATTATTACTGTATTTCAGAGCTGAAGACATTAATTCCTTGCATGTATAGCTAAACAATTGATTGTTTAGTATTTCTATATTTTCCTCTCCTGACAACAGTCGCAAATAAATGGTAAAATCTTTATTTAGATTTTGGGAATGTTCTAATCTTTAGATAAGAACTTTACCTGTTGCTATCATAGCTATTTGAATCAATGGAATATTGGTGGACTGCTGTGCTTTATCAACATATTTTATCTGCAAATAACTTAAAGTGGAAATTAACACAATGGATGCGACACTTATATAAGGTTCTCCTGTTTGTTGACGAATTCATAAGTAAATGATGGGTTCACACTTACCCAAAGAAAACTCATCAGTTAGGTGGTGGATTTAGATACAGAAAGGGCCTGTAAAGATGCAATCACAGCCTCTTCTCTTAAACTCCTTCAGTCATGAGGCTTACCAGAAATTGCAATTAGTTATACACATGCATATGTACACAAACAAAATACATGGATACACACACATATGTGTATATGTGTATATTATTTAAAACCATATATACGACCATATGGAGCAAAGTATAGTATGAAGAATATTGAACTAACTGAAATGTAGATTAAGACTAAATCCCCCCAAAAGCCCTAATGAGTAATTTCTTTATTCTTTTTTAATGTTTACTCATAAGCCCATGTATAGAAAAGGGAAAAAAGGTTGACAATCAGAGGGAATAGAGGATTTTTTTCCAAATTGTATCCATGAGCAGGTTGTCCCAGTCTAATGATTCATAATCTCTTGGGTATGTGAAGGGGTTTCATACTCTGAGCGGGGTTTCCAATGAGTCACTCCATAGCAGATTCACTTTCCTTGATGACTAAGCTGTGCAGTTTGCCTGTAAAGGGTTCCCGGCCCACCACAAGGCGGCACCCCAGAGAAGGAAGAGTCTAAGGTTGAAGGGTTACGAGGGAAAATACTCATTGGGCTCTATGAGGGAAGCAGCATGCACCCATGAGATACATAAAAATACACACAGTTCACCGATGAAATATTGCACTGGTGTAGTAAAGTCAGTATCTGATGAGAACATTATTCTCAGTACTCTGAAAAGGATTGGTTGAAAGACTTAAAATTAGGTCCAAAAAGTAGAAAAGTTCATTTAACCTGGGGTCGGGGCCTTAAATGCAAACATGTAATTTGGAAGACAAAAAATGAAAATCTATTCAGTGTTAGAGTGACTCCTTTTTTGTCTTTAATGAAAAAAAAATAAAGATTCTTCTTTATTTCTCAAATTCTTTCTCAATTTCACACACACATATCAAAAACTAACCTTTATTATTGATACCATGGTGCTAAACTTATCCCATAAAGGGCCAAACAGTAAATATTTTAAGCTCTGCAGGTGATAAGTGGCATCTCTCACTTTGCCATTAGTATCAGGAAAGCAGCCACAGACAATTAAGTAAATGAATATTCCAACAAAACTTTATTTACAAACACAGGTGTAGATTTGGCCCCGCTGGCTGTAGTTTGCCCTAAAACCAAGCAAACACCTTATGTTGGTTGGGCATCTGAAAGTTTGTAAAGGATTTTCAAATATCACTTCAGTGTCCACACCATCCTTCCAGTGACTGACTTAAGTCCTGTGACACATAATCTATACATAAGGAAACTCAAGATCAAGATTACCAACGAAAAGGGACAAGTAGCAGAAAAGATTCTTTAGTTCAAGAATTAGCATTTTGTTTCTGACTCCAAATGTTACGTTTTAGATTACTTATTTGGATTACTTGTTTTAGATTACTGTTTGAGTTTGATCTCCTAAAATCAAAGTAGGACTTCTAAAATTCAAATAAGCCAAACAATGTCATAGTCCAACAGTTTGCAAACAAGATTAAACCTTCTAGGTTAAATACCTTTTTCTTAGAAGTTCAAAAAAAAAGTCATTTCTAGATTATTACTTTTCTAACTATGCCTATTTTTAAATACTATATACACTAAAAAAAGAATTTTTAAAACTCCAACTGAATATTATTGATTTATTCATTATAGTCTAATTAAAAGGCAAATAATAACTCGAAAAGAAAACTTTTCTTTGAAAACATCACTGCATCGAATGGACCATCCTACATTAGCGCTGCTCAGATTTTAATGTACGTACAAATCTCCTCGGTATGTTGTTAAAACGTAGAATCTAACTCAGTAGCTCTGAGATGGGGCCCAAGATGCTGCATTTCTAACAAGCTTCCAGATGATTTGGATTCTGATAGTCCTTGGACCACCCTTTTAGTAGTAAAGTATATGTAACAATCACCTGGGATACCTGTTAAAACACTGACTCCCACCCCTATACCCCCAACCTTTGGATGAATGGCCAGGAATTTTAAGTTAGCCCCCCAGTAATAATGCACTTTTTAAAAAGATTTTAAGGAGAACAACTCAAACATGGCCTATCTGTTCTTACATGAGTAGAAAATCCACAGCTTTGTGTACATTTGAGTTGAAACCCAGGAATGTAGAGTTCCATCCAAACAGCGGCACCAAAATAGCACACTCAGTACCACGAAAATTACACCATTAAAGGGAACTAGCATTTGCTGGCAGCCTATTTATTACATGTCAGGCAATATGCATCATGCCTTCTTTCCATACATCATTTCTTTTAATCCTTCCGTTTCACAGGAGGCACTGGAAAGCAGAGACCCTGTCCAAGGTCAGAATCCGGATTCAAAACGACCAGCCTGTCTATATCTGCTACATTTATCTATTTATACTGTATTTTTACATTCTACCTCTGATCATCTCAATCCCCTCCAGGTGGTAGATGGAATTATTATTCGTGACTACTGTAAAACCAAGCTCCCTCCCCATAAGAGAATTGTGCATCCCTGCCCACTGTCATGGGGGAGAAGTACATGTCCCCATTTCATAGACTTTGGGTTTGGCTCTGTGACACACTTTGACAGATGAAATGTGAACAGATATGACACTGACCCCCTCCAAGCAGAGATTTTTTAACTGAGTTTCATGGTTAGGATCAGGCCCTCTTGTTTTCCTGCTCTCCACCACTCAGCACATCCCAGATAAGAATCTTCTTTCAGCATTATTTTTAATAAAAAATTTAGAAACCTATTGCCTATTAAAGATAATAATTACAAAGAAACATAATATGAAAAAAAATACATAATGTAAAATGAAAAAAGTATAATCTGACTGTGATTACAGCTGTGGGAAATGACAACATACATATGTGCAGAGAAAAAAAAGACTGGAAGGAAATATATACCAAAACATAATCAAGATTTTGTTGGTACTATGGTTAATTTTTCTCTAGGTGCTTGTTATGTTACAGTGTCATATTGCTTCAATAACATGCAAATTCCTCTTTAACTTTCAAATTGAAGTCATGACTTTAAAATATAGCTTCAGACAGTATAAACCATGAGCATGCCTTGCAAAGGTGAAAATACCACACCTGAGAATTTTGCTCTTTATGTGCAATAAAACCTCAGGGTCATCAGTTACGAGCAGCATGACCTTGTGTAAGTTAACAACTCTGTGCCTGTTTCCTCATCCATAAAAGGATTTACTAATATCTACTTCTTGGGCTATTTAGCACATTAAATACAGTAATACATATAAAGCACCTCACTCATATAAGCACTCAATAAAGTACCTTTCTTTCATTATAGCTAGTATCACAGAAAACTGATGTAATTATATCTGTTATAGAAAGGAATACATCAATGAAGCATTAATCAGACAATATTCAAGGCAATTTAAGATCTTCGGCAGTCCATGGACTCAGCTATAATAAGATCCTATATGCACAGACCACTTTTAAGGACCCTTGTAATCACAGTGGGCCCACCTGGCTAATCCAGGATAATCTCTCTATTTTAAAATCAGCTGAGTAGCAACCTTAATTCCATCTGCAACTTTCATTTCCCTTTGCCATGTAACATGTTCGCAGGTTCCAGGGACTAGGATATAAACATCTTTGGAGGACCATTATTCTACCTACCACGCTGTCATATTTCATACAAAAAAATTCAATATTTAATAAACTGGCTGATACAATAGGTTCTCACAACAAAGTATACTGTGAACCCCTCCCTTCTGATCTTATACTTTGATCTTCCCCATGGTTGATCAACACTCAGTCTCTTGAAGCAGAAAAGTACTTACTATATATAGGAAGTACATTTAAATGAATGAATGCTCTCCTTCATTTATTCAGCAGTGATTGAGGGCCAAGTCCCACACATATGAATCAGACACAGTCTGTCCACAAGGCGCTCACGCACTACAGGCCCAAACGAAGTGGAATCTCAATAACACTGAAAGCAGGGCTACTAGAGGGACTTTCGAAGTTCTGTGGAGCTGCAACTGAGGTTGCTGGTGAAGGCTTCCCTGAAGAGGGTGTTTGGGCCAAATGTTTACAGAAGAAAAGAAAAGCCAGGGGCTGAAGGCAGAAAGCTCAACCTGGTGTCAAAGGTGTGAGTAAGCAGCCCACTATGCTGCTGAGCATAGATGGAGGCGGACTGGGGAGGTAACTACAAGCTGCTGCTGAACTCTACTGGAGGAAAGCATCATTTGAAAAACTATAAGGGGAGGAAGAATACAGCCTGGATCCTGAGAAAAAGGGCTCACAGAGGCTAAAGGAGGAAGAAAAAGTGCCCAGAAACTGGACTGTGAGTTAAAGACAGATACCACTGAGAATCAGCCACTGGAATTCAGCATTAGGACACTGCTATGGTTTGAATGTGTCCCACAAATTTCACGTATTGGAGGCTTAATCCCAAAATCCATATATTGAATGGAGATGGGGTCTTTGGGAGGTAATCGGACTAGATATGGTCAACAGGGTGGGGCCCCCATGATGGGACCAGTGGCTTTATAAGAAGAGCAAAAGAGATCTGAGCTAGCACTCATAGTTTCGCCCTGCACCATGTCATGACACAGCAGGAAGGCCCTCACCAGATGCCAGCGCCATGCTCTTGGACTTTCCAGCCTCCAGAACCATGAAACTTCTTTTCTTTATAAATTACCAGTCTGAGGTATTCTGTTATAGCAACACAAAATGGACTAAGATAGTCACTGATAAACAACGCCAGACTGGTATCCTTAAGAGGCCAGAAAACAAAATCCAACAAATGGAGGTTGGAGGAAGCAGGGGACTAGAGAGAGGCAGGGAATGGAACGAGGGACAACAAGGGGGTCAAGAGGAAGACAGGGGATGAGAGACAGGCAGAGGAGGGAGGGAGGAAACCAGTCACTGTGCTTGCACATCACCATATAAGGAATGAATGGAAGCTGAAAATGCTGCAACTCTGCTTACCAGTTTCCCTTTCTAGTCATCAAGTATTGAAAAGAAACAGTATATAGGACAAGTAAAGAATTCTATGCCAAGCTTGGACACATTTGTAGACCAAGGAGAAGAACCAGCAGAAAGGGAAAGACAATATAGAACACAAACAGAATGACAGCTAGAATAAGTCCTGGATGAGGCAAAAATGGGTTCGAATCAAGAGCACAAGTTGGGGGGCAGCTGTGGGTAGAAGGGGGAGAACCCTCTTCTCTGGAGTTGAGAGGCACACTACCATCAGGATAGGAGGTTGAGGCTGTGAAGTAGGAGGGAAGTGAAAGATATCAGTGGGGTTAGGGAGAAGGGAAGTGGAGAATCCCAATGTTTGAAAACAAAAGAAATCTCCTTGTTCATTTATTTTGGTCATTGAACAAAACTGTAGAAATAATTGCATAAATCAGTGTTTAAACAAAGAATAGTAACAGGTCTTAGTTGTGGTTTTACCTTGAAGTAGCTCTGCTATCTTAGGTAAGTCAGTTAAACTTCCTAAGCTGCATCTTTTAAAGAAGGGGATTTGATAAGATGACCCCACTGTCCCTTTGGCTCTACATTTAAATGGCTTCAAGGAGAGAGCTCACAGCTTACCTACCAAAAATAAAACAAAACCAAAAAAAAAAAGTAAAAGTCAAGGCATATATAATTTAAATACCCTTGGGACATTTTCACACCTCACTTTTGATAGTGACAGCCACAACAAACAGATGGTTACTGCTGACAAGGACTACTATTAGTCCTACTGATAATTCATGTTTTTACAGCTCTTTACTGTTTATAAAGAGCCTTCACACATGAAATGTTTTATTTGATCCCCATAGCAGTCCATGAGATAGGTAAAGCTACTGTACTATTTTATCCACTTTCTAGTTGAGGAAACTGAGGCTCCAAAGGTTGATGATTTGCTTAAGGTACCAAAGCAGATAAATGACAAATCTGAGACTGGAATCCAGGTACTCAGGATTCAAAAATCACTATTTCTTTTTTAGTTGTTTTCATGCTGTTTCTTAGACACTGACACACAGCTCCTTGTTTTACCATTAGGTGCCACAAACACAGAAAATTTGAGTCAAAAGAAATTTGCATGCTTTCATTTTTTTAATTGATCCTGGCAATATAGTTTATTGAAATTCAAGTACAAGCTTAATTTGCAAGTGATGAATGATTGATTGGAATCCAAAAAGCAGACATGGAAAGAATTAGGATTCAACTATTTCAATGTCCTCATTCCCAGGCACATGGCTTTTGGGAAGCAGAGCCAACACTAGAACTCAGGGCCTCCACCAGCCCTGGGGCTCTGAGCACTGGCCACATCTTACACAGCTTCAAACAAAAGTTAACAACAGAACTGCTCCTTCACAATGAAATGGTTCAAATTTAAATAATGTGAGGGGCTCATTCTCTTGTTTTTACATGTGTGAGCCATATGGACACTGTCTATTAGTGGTACTAGAATTCTCTGGAGAAAATTCTCCTCCCAAATGGGAGGGTTTGTAATGACAATCATGCCTCATGTTACTACAAAAGAGAAGTAAATGTGTCCAATAAGGAATCCATCTGAGAGAATTTTAAACCAAATGAAACTGCCTCCATTACCATCTTCTACCTACAAAGTGTTTTCTAGACAAATTAAAATTGAAAAACTGAAAATATGCAAGTAAAATATTTTGAAGAGGACCATATTGTCTTGGTATTCCCAATTTCCTTCTTTGGAAATATTATAATGAGTCAGCAGGTGCTTACTACCAAAATTACTTTTTATCACGAAGCTGAAAAACGTTTAATGTTTAAACAGAAGACTCCATGAGAATAGATGAGGACATGCAAATCATGTATATTATGAAACTGCAGGTCCCATTTTACATGTTTTATGCATAAAAAAAGTTTGAGGTTCCCATTAAAAGAACTCATACACAAGAATGCCCAAGGAAAGGACCCCTTCTGAGGTGAGCTGCTAATCTGATTTTATTCTCTCAGGGAATTTGGGAACTCTGGGGTTATACCAATGAAACTTGCCAAGAGAAAGGATTTTTACTAAGGAAAAGAGAACCAGCAAAGCTTTGTGGTGAACACACAAAGGCGAATGTGACAGATGGAAAATACTCCCATTCGCTCAGTGCTGGGCCTGTGAGAGGGAGGCTAAGATATTAGGCTGAGGGTTTCTAGAAGGCAGAGTGAAGACTCCTACAGTTTCAGTGTTTTAGATACAATATTTTACTAAAGTAGGAGTGTTCTAATACATAACCAGTTTTCTTCTCAAGACAGTTCTAAGAATTTGAAATTAAGGGGACATGAGGCCAAACTCAAGACCTCCAAAAAAATGGAATCACCCAGTTTTTCAGGGCTGAGAAGACAAAGATCCTCCAGGCTTTTGATCAAAAGCCCAGGAGAGCCACACCTGAGGAGAACAGACAACCATAGCTAGATTGAGTCTTCCTAAAACTGCAACCTGGCCTTGACTTAGCTCAATTATCAATGGAGTGAAGGTCATCAGCCGCTCACTGTATTTACCTAATAGAGGAAAAAGGGAAAATCTTTTCTGATGGAAGATATAATCTAGAGCCGGTAAGGTTCTTTTAGACACAATGCTGGGTATAAAATAAAAAATTATTAAATATAGGAACTGCAAGAAAATGTAACCAATACTCAAGAGAAAAAAAAAGACCATAGGTGCAGACTCATAGATGATTCAAATAATGGCTGCAGTAGAACAAGACTGAAATAACTATTATTAAATGGTTAAAGAAAATAAGAGAAAATATGGAAATGAAAGGACATTTCAACAGAGAACTAGAATCTATTTTTTAAAAAGAATCAAATGAACATCCTAGAAAAATAAAATATCTGAAATTAACTCATTGGATGGGTTTAATAGTAGATTGGACACAGCAAAAGACAGGATTAGTAAACTTGAAGACAGAGGTTAATGAAAAAACCCAATTAAAACCCATATTAAAACCCAAATATAGAAAAAGGGGGGAAAAGCAGCAGATCATAAGAAACATCAAAAGGTCTCATGATCATGTAATTAGAGAGCCAGAAGGAGGTAAGAGACAGCAAAGGGCAGAAGCAATATTTGAAAAGACAAAGGCTGAGCATTTTCCAATACTGATGAAAAACATCAACCTTCAAATTCAAGAAGCTCAATAGCCCAAAGCAGGATGAATATACATGGAAAACTGCACCTGGACTTGTGAATGTCAAATACTTAGTACAAAAACTTAGTACAAAAAATTGAGTCCATGAGTCCAGTACAACTCAGTCTCTTCTTGGAGAGGTTATGATAAAAAGGATAGTGGGGGGTGGGGGGGAAATCACCCTAACTCAGTAATAAAGTTATGTTCTTTGATAGGGTTGTAGTCACTCTGCTCTTGATCAAGTTACAGGAAAACCCCATAATAAAATAAATCTGAATACACTGTGATGAACGATTGCCTCATGGTTTCCACCTGGCCTCTGATCGTATTTCATTAATATAACAATGCAACGCCACATTTTATGCAATCAAATTTTTTGAATCCCAATAATAGTTTTATGGTGGAGTTTACTGAAATTGGCAGGAAAAAACACAACCACAGTATTAAGACAGGAGTATCAGAATAAGATGGAACTTTAGAGATCAATAGTCCAACCCTTGGGCCTGCCCCGTGGCTCACTCGAGAGAGTGCGGCGCTGGGAGCACCAAGGGCCCAGGTTCAGATCCTATATAGGGATGGCTGGCGCGCTCACTGGCTGAACGTGGTGCAGACAACACCGTGCCAAGGGTTGCAATCCCCTTACCGGTCCAAAAAAAAGAAAAATAGTCCAACCCTCATGTTAAAAGAGACAATACTGAAGCCCAGAGGAATAAAAATGATGTGCCCAGCCACCACAGCTACTTAGCAGCTCACCAAAGACCAGAACAGCAGCCTCCTGACTTGTAGTCTAGCCTTCTGATTCTAGAACCAGGCCAGTCCCAGGTCATATCCAATCCAAAGTCAAATCTCCTGGTGAAATATTTTGATTTTATGAATATATGTATATATTTTCATTGATATTGATGGAAAATCACTGATAGTGATGCAAAGTACAGCATAGTAGGTACTGTCACTGGGAAGAGCCCCTACACTCACTCTCTCCCTCTCTCTCATTACATCTGATGTTCACAGGCACGGCAGGAACACATGTCAAAGAGGAAGGGAAAGACGTGGACAGGGACTGTATTTAAGTCACCGAAGTCAGGTGATTTCTGGGAGTCTTGAGGACTTCCTCCATAACATGGGTAAGAACCTCTACAGTATCACCACAAGCAATGGTAACTAAAGGGAAAGATTGCATACTGCCATCCCTGGAGGTAAAGAAAGGATGAAAGCTTGATCCTCTGCAAAGATTCTTTGTCATCAGGGTACAAGGTGGTCCCTCAGAGCACATGGCATTTTATTCTTTACAGGTGTTCCAAGAAAAACTATCATCTGTTCTTTCAATTCTGCACAAATCTGAGGAGCGGGGATTAGCTGAAATAGCCATACCCCTTCCTCTTTAGCAAATTCATTAAGACTCCATTGTCTCCTTCCACTATACTTTCCTGGTCAAATACCTGCTATTTTTGTTTTTGTCTTCATTGACCCTCCTGCATGCACAGCTGGGCTACTGGATAAGCAAAGCAGCTGCTGCAGCCGTGGATGCGACCTCAGTGCCCAAGTCAATGGCCAAAAACCGAACATACTGACAATGCCATGACAATACAAAATTTTGCTAACATCATTAAAGGGGAACAAAAATAGTATTTACAAAACATGCAAATCATTTTAAATATTTTCCAATGTAGGGATTAGCATCCAAAGGTTAGGAGTGATTGATTACCACCAAGTCCATCTTAAATGTCTATGTTTTTTGAACCCTAAAGGAACTAAAGGAAAAGATCCCACATTGCTGTCCCTGGAAGTAAAGAAAGGACAACAGCTGAAAACACAACCATGCTATTAAAACTGGAGTGTCAAAACCACCTTAGAGATGAACACAGTCCAACCCTCATGTTAGAGATAACAATATTGAAGCTGAGAGCAATAAAAATGATGTGCCCAACCACCACAGCTACTTAGCAGCTCTCTAGAGACCAGAACAGCAGGACTTCTAGTCCTATCTTATGATTCCAGCACTAGGCCAGTCCAAGATCATATCCAATCCAAGGTCAAAGGTCTTGGTGAAATATTTTGACTTTTATGAATATATATGTATATATTTCACTGATAGTGATGGAAAAATCACCAACAGTGATGCAAAATACTATCCAATACTGAAGCTCAGAGCAATAAAGATGACGTGCCCAGCGGATTTCTATCTGCTTTCTTTTAACTACTACAGACAACTCTACTAAAACAAAATGATGTGTACTAAAGTCAACATTGTATAGCACATACAGACACTCATTTATGTGTGCGTATGTACATATATACCATGTATTTATACATCAGTAAATATAACTTAGGAAGAATTCTCATTATGCAACATATTGGGAATATAGTATATAAAAAATCTTTAACCATTGCCTATGATAGCAACAGTTTTTAGAAAAACAAAGCATGATCAGGGAGGGGGTGGGGAAAAAAAAAAGAAAAGAAAAATAAAGCATGAGTACCCGTAAATACTATCCCAGTGAGTATTCTATTTCAGTCTGTAAAATACCTTGATTTGATAAATTATTAATAGACAAAAATATTGATTTGCTAACTCAAATTGCTGTGGTCTTCTAAAAATAACGAACTAGGGCCGGCCCGGTGGCGCACTGGATAGTGCGCCGCTTGGGAAGCGCGGCGGCGCTCCCACCGAGTGCGATCCATTGCCGGACACGGAAAAAGACAAAAGACAAAAAAAAATAAAATAAAATAAAAATACCGAACTAAAATAAAAAGGAATGCATTCCATAAGAATAAATTTCAAGATTTTTTTTAACATAAGTTGAAATTCTATTTTCACCCATAAATGGTGCAGTCATTACTTCAGCAGAGGATTACTCAGGGTGTGGATTTTTCATGCCTCCAATTGTGTCAGTGGCCAATCTAGGAGTGGCATGAGGCAGAGGTCATGACAGGTCTTAAGGCTCATTAAGTGCCTCCTATTCTTTTATGCTTTTTGGTCACTTCAGTTTGTCTACACCTCTAGGATTAGTAAAAATGGGCATGAATAAGGTAAAATCTATGTCCACCTTCTTTTAACTACTTCTGACAAAAACATACAGCTGTATACTAAAACCAGGTCCTGGACAAACTTGAACATAGCCATGGTATTACACTAACGCTGAAAAACTACAGTCACTTCATGTATGTTTTAGCATATTTCAATTAAACTCTTACATGTATGTCATAACTAACTTCCTCATAATGTAAATCTAATCCTCAAAATGTAACCTTTAATGGGTGGTAAATGAGAAACATTTAAATTCATGTTACCATTCTGAATAGTTGAGTAAAGAGATGTTTCTCCTTTCTCCAGTACTCAAGAGCTCCTTCTCCAAAAGGAGACTGGAACTATCTTAAATATGCATCAGATAAAAGGGTAAGGGCTGAGGATTTGAAAGAAGGGCCAAAGTAGGATGCTAAGAACCATGGGGCCATCTTGAGTTTACCTTAGGTGCAATTAGACCCATGAGTCGGGATCAGAACTGCCCCCTCTGCTGGTGACCAACGTGTAATCAACCTTCCGGACCCAGCCTGGTCTAATCTCCTATTCACGCTCCCAGGTAAGTGTGGTATACTGCTTGCAAAAATGGCTGCAATTATTCTCCTCTCTCTCCCTCCCTATCCATGTTCCTTGCAGGGTGACTGCAGGTCCTCCCATCAATAGATGGAATCTTGTTTCCTCACCTCCTGAATTAGGGCAGGCTTTGTGACTTGCTTTGGCTAACAGAATTCACAGAGAGTAACCTTGTGCCAGTTGCAAGTCTAGACCTCAAGAGACCTTGCTTGCCTCTGCACTCTCTTAGAACCCTGCCAGTCACGGTGTGAACCAGCCTGGGCTAGCCTGGTTATAGATTAAAGACCATGTGGAGCAGAGATAAGCTGAGGCCATCCTGTAAGAGCCAGCCCCCAACCCACCCAGCAAATCGCAGACACATGAGTGAACCCAGCCCAGGCAAGAAGACTTGCCCAGATCTAAAGAACTGCCAACCCACAAAATCAAGAGCCAAATGGCGGTTGTGTAAAACTACTAACTAAACTGATATTGTGAGTTTGTTAAGCAGCAAAATCTAACTGATATAGTGAGAAATGGAGTCTTCATGAATTCATTCATCCATGAATATTCAATACTATCTATATTTTAGGAAGTGTCCCAGTAGTTACTGGGGGTACAAAGCTTAACACACGATAGTGACTGCAATTATAGGGTCACTTCCTCTAGCCACTCTAAAAGAGGGATGAATAACAAGGTCTACTTATAGGATAGGAAGGCTCAAAGAGGCCACATGTGAGCTGGTTTTTAAAGAAAAAACAGTTAATTCACTAAATGACGATCATGGACATCACAAGTAGAAGAAACAGAATGTGCAAAAGCATAGATGCAGGGAAGAACTCAAGTAATGTTCTAGGAATGGAAAATAGTTCAGGACAGATGGAGTGTGGGGAGGAAATGGCAGATGATGAAGCAGGAAAAACACTGAAGGCAAATAATGAAAGGTCTCATATTGTAAATCATGCTTAGAGATCTGAATGCCTCTTGCAGGCATTGGAGAGCTACAAATCATTTTTAAGTAGGAAATGGCATGATTAAATCTGTGTTTTAGGAAAAGCAAGCTGATGACAAGTGGAAGATGGATTAGAGGCAAGAGTATGAATCAGGGAAATCAGCTGGGAGCCTATTACTACAATCTTAGAGGGGGATTGAAGAACCTGAACCATGAGGTAGTGAATATGGGGAAGAGAAGATGTCTCTGAAAGATGTTTCAGAGACAGGAGAAAGACTCAGCAGCCTTGACAACCAACTAAATATGGGTTATGAGGGTGATAAGAGTTGTGTGGGAGGATCAGGGGCAGTACCAAGATTTCTATTCTGGAATCCTAAATTAATGGTAAATAAATTAAGGTGGGAAAGCAGAAGAGCAGACTGGAGAGGAACAATACAGGTTTTTTATGAAGGCACCTGTATTAGTCTGTTTCTGCTTATAATAGAATACCTGAAACTGAATAACTTATAAATATTTATTTCCTACAGTTTTGGAGACTGAAAAGCCCAAAGTCCAAGGAACCCATCTGGTGAGGGTCTTTTTCTTGGTGGTGGATCTCTACAATGACTCAGGGTATCACATGGCAAGAATGGGCTGAGCAAGAGCAAGCTAACCTCCTTGCTCATTCTCTTTATACAGTCATCAGAACCACAATCATTCCTCCATGAATGGATCAATCCATTCACAAGGGCATAGTCCTCACAATCTAATCACCTTCTCAAGCCCTCACCTTTCAAATACCATAATCAAATTTCCTACCCTCTTAGCATTGTTACAACGAAGATCAAGTTTCAAAAACATAAACTTTTGGAGGACACATTTAACCCACAGCAGCACCTGTGTGGGACATCCAGAGGGAGATGTCCAGGTGGCAGTGAAGGATACAGATCTGGACTCTGAGATGAGGGACAGATAGTGGGAGCAGAAGATAAAGATCTGGGGCAGAGGAGGGGGACAGCTCAAGACGTGAAAGTGAATGTGAATGCAGGGCATTCAGAGAAAAGATGTAGACAGAAAAGAGAAAAAGCTAATGAATGGCAGAATCTTGAGTATCACTAACATTTAAGGAGCTAAGGAAAGAAGTAGCACCAAACTGCAGCAATTCTCCTTGGGGATGGGGGACAGGGGAAGAATCATTGAGCAATCATGGATAACAAACTGAGGGAGTGTGGATACCCATCCATTTTGATATTCTTTCCTGTAGCTAAGTGATCACCTAGCTTTTCCCTATGGTTTCTCCAACTCTCAAGGGGCCTTGAGTAGGTAAACAGTGCCACGGGTAGACAGCAATGGAGGCCACTTGAGTACTAGTATCTATGTTCATGTATCTTAGTGAAAAACACATTTTTTTCAAACCTTTCTGCCACCTGCTGCAGCAAAGACTATCACGAACTTTCATTCTTAGTGCACATATTTGAAATATGCTTATGAGTTAATTTAGTACATCTTCCAAACAGTCTTCATGTTTTCAGTAACTAAAAGGGGGTTTTAAAAAATAATCCCAAAATAGGCAAAGACTTCATAAATAGAAGACAAAAAGCAATAGCCATTTTAAAAAATTGATAATTGGACTTCATTAAAAATCATCAAAAGATACCATTAAGACAGTGAAAAGGCAAGCCAGACTGGGAGAAAATATCTGTAATACATATATCTGACAAAGGACTCATATGCAGAATATAAAAGAACTATTACAAAGAAATAAGAAAACAAACAAGCCATTCAAAAATGGGCACAAGATTTGAACAGGCACTTCGCAAAAGTATATCCAACTGCCAATAAGTACATAAAATGGCATTCAACATCATTACTTACCAGGAAATGCAAATTAAAACCACCAGGATCACCTCACATCCATTAGGATGATTACTATCAAAAAAAAAAAAAAAAAAAAAAAAAAAAAAAAAAAACAGAAGGATGGAGAGAAATTGGAACTCTGTACATTGCTGGTGGGAATATCAAATGGTACAGCCACTGTGGAAACAGTATGGTGGTTCCTCACAAAATTAAAAATAGAATTATATGATTCAGCAATTCCATTTCTGGGTATATACCAAAAAGAATTGAAAGCAGGGTCTCAGAAATATTTGTACATTCATCTTCATAACAGCATTATTCACAACAGCCACAAGATGAAGGCAACCCAAGGGTCCATGGACAGATGAATGGATAAAACAAAATGTGGTATACACATACAACAGAATATTATTCAGCCTTAAAAAGGAAGGAAATTTTGGGCCGGCCCGGTGGCGCACTGGATAGTGCGCCGCTTGGGAAGCGCGGCGGCGCTCCCGTCCGAGGGTTCGGATCCCACGTGCAGACCGGCTCCCGCTCACTGGCTGAGCGAGGCGTGGGAGCAACGCCGAGGCTTGCGATCCCGTTGCCGGTCCCGGTCCGGTACAGGGGCAACACTGAGGGTTGCGATCCGTTGCCGGACACGGAAAAAAGACAAAAGACAAAAAAAAAAAAAAGGAAGGAAATTTTGACATAAGCTACAACATGGATTAATCTTGAGGACATTATGCTAAGTGAAATAAGCCAGTCACCAAAGGACAAATGCTACATGACCCAATTTATATGAGGTACCTAGAGTAGTTCAATTCATGAAGACAGAAAGTAGAATGGTGGTTGCCAGGGGCTGAGGGAAGCAGGGAATGAGTTGTTTATTGAGTACAGAGTTTTAGTTTTGCATGATGAAAAGAGTTCTGCAGATGGATGGTGGTGATGGTTACACATCAGTGTGAATGTACTTATGCCACTAAGTGTACACTTAAAAATGGTTAAGATGGTAAATTGTACATGTGTATTTTACCACAATCAAAAATTTAAAAAAATAAAAAACAAGGCGATTCCATTATGCCCCCACCAAAGTAGCTAAAATTGAAAAGACCAACAAAACCAAGTATTAGTTAAAATGCAGAGCAACCAGAACTCTTATACGGTACTGGTCGGATTTGAATTGGTAAACTAATTGGCGATATCTAGTAAAGCTAAATATGTGTCTACCCTATGACCCTGCAATTCCATTCCTAGGTATATGTCCAGAGAAATGACTGGGCATGTGCACCAAAAGACACAGCAGAAATGTTCATAGCTGCTTTATTCAGATCAGCCAAAAACAGGAAACAATCCAAAGATGCAACAGGGAAATGGATAAACTGTAGTACATCCATACAAAAGAATTACTACTCGATGATAGAAGAAACTACTAATACCCACAATTACATGGACAAATTTCATAGACATTATGTTACATGAAAGAAAACATATACAAAAGAGTTCCCACTACATGTTATGATTTATATGTAGCTTAAAAGCAGACAAAACTAGTGGACAGTTTTAAAAAATCACAATGTGGTTACCTTCATGTTGGAGGTGAGATAAATACTGAGCAAAAGGAGCAAGAAGAAATCTCTAGGGTGTTGGAAATGTTCTGCAGCTTGACCTGTGTAACAGTCACATGGTATAGAATTTAATTCAGCAGTTCACTTTAGATTAACACATTTTACACACTTTATTGCATATATGTTATACCTCAAAAGTAAAACAAAATAACCTCTTGCCTTGGGTTGAATGTCCCCCCAAAACTCAATCCCCACTGTAACTACTAAGGGTGGGAAATCCTATTATGGTAACAGTGAGGCCTTGAAGAGGTAATTAGATTGTAGGACCATGCCATAGTGAATGGATTAAAAACGAAGGTCATGGGCATAGTTTGGAGGGCTTTAAAAGGAGAATGAATGAGGAGGTTACTGTCTCTCTCTGCTCCACCATTTTCACAATGTAATACTCTGCTGTCACTGTCACCAGCAGATGTGTTTCCTGGACTTTGGACTTCCCAACCTCAGAAACTGTAAGCAATAAATTTCGTTTCCTTTATAAATTACCCAGTTCCATGTATTTTGTTATAAGCAACAGAAACGGACTAATACACCTCTAAAGCACTTAATGTCTACACAGTGAGTGTGATATAATTCAAAAAAGGAATAAAATGTGGATCTTTTCCTTTTTGATTTAGATAAGACCCTATTCCTCTTAGACATTTTGGGGAGAATTAGTTACTTCCCAGTTTCCTGAGTCAGATAATGAATTTAAGTCTCATGCAGTGCAAACTGGCAGTTTGCAGAGAACCTTTCAAGCCTTTAGGTTAGTCTACACTTTCTGAGTCTGAGCTCCCAATTTGCTTTCTATTGGTAAATGTCCCAACTTCATCTTTTTAAACTTTAGGAACAGCATCTGGGGCCGAACCCGTGGCTCACTCGGGAGAGTGCGGCACTGGGAGGGCCGAGGCCGCGGATTCCGATCCTATATAGGGATGGCCGGTGCGCTCATTGGCTGAGCGCGGTGCAGGCGACACACCAAGCTGAGGGTTGCGATCCCCTTACCGGTTCACAAAAAAAAAACCAGCATCCGACTTTGTTTTTCATCCTCATTAGCAGGGGCTAAAGAAATCCTTCCTCAGCTGTAAAGGAAGAATGTCAAAAATCACAAGGTACCACCACATTCCAGCATTGTGATGAATGTTCACACCCCCAAGGAAGAGAAAGCTTCATTCCCTTTAACAGCCATTTGATGCCCGACCCTTACACAGCCAACACAATAACTTTAGGTTCCCAGTCGAAGTATCAATAGCCATGACCCACCATTCTCAGGAACAAAAAGAAAATCCACAAAGGTGAACATTTTTCCCCTCTGGCTTTTTCTATCATTCATAATAATGTGCTACCCAGTTGTTGAAAAAGGACCTTGATACACAAAACCTTACATTTTAGTGATAATCAAAGGCAAATTCTTTTGAATTGTGTCACAATCAATAACTTTACAAACTTGATCGACCCCAATCTGCATATAAGCCATCCTTATTTCAGTCAAGCGGGCAAATTGGCGGGCCTGGAAAAGCAGCAAGGTAGTAAGAGAAAAATGAAGTTAAAAACAGAAGGACTGGTTTTAAAAAATCCTCCAGTATTCTGATCAGTGTGATGTCAAGTCAATAGTGAGACAGTTTTATTAAAAGCAGACTCTGTTACATTGGCTCAACAGATGACTTTGTTTTGTTAACAGTATCCCAAACAAAATTATTCAGAACAATTGGCAGGTTTCGTTTCAGGAGAAGTGTTTTTAAAAGCAAGTCCAAGCAACAACAGGTTAAATGCAAAGCAACATGGTCACAATGGAAAAACAACATTTCTCTTTTAGGCAGTAAAAAGTCATGTAATACAATGTCATGCAGTATTTTATTTAAATACATTATCTGAAATACATTAGACTGTTTTCTCCTCTGAGAGTACCTCAAAATACGTTTCACTTTATTAAAGTCTATGCTGAAACACTGAGCATAAGAGCAAATGGGTTAGTACTCCTGGAATGCAATAATTATAATAAAGCCAGATAGGTGGATTAATTGTCCTACATACCTGTGGTTTTTCAGATTCCTGTGCTTGCTTACTCATGTACATTCAACTCTTATTTTTCAGAAACCACTTCTGGAAGCTCCCGTTTTGGCTTCTACACTGCCACCTGTAGACATAAACGAGAAATAAACCATGCATTATTCATCAACAATCCATCTTTTCTAGGCATTTAACAGCGACAAATGGGGAAAAAGTGGCAAAATATTTGCTCCAAAAGACAAAAGTGTTCATTCTCCTCTGTGTGGAAAATTTCTAAAGCGTTCCTTTCCCCCAATGGTTTGATAAATTATTTGCTTAGAAATTGAAACATACATAAGTCCCAGATCATCAACCATTCTGATCAGTTTATTAAAGAAAGAGATAGAGTCACATAACCTAATTTATGCCATTTCAAGACCGGACGTTAAAAACTGTAAGATAACTTGACCACTTTGTAAATCGGGGGAATTAAGAATTCGTTATATTACTGCAAAGAAAGGAAAGGGCGAGAGATCCGGGCTAAGGTTACTTTATCACAAGGACGTAAAATGTCTGCTTAAAACAATAATTCTAATCCGAACTAGAGATTTGTTCCAATCTAAACAGCAGTTTGGTAGGGTATTTTTATCTGAATGCCCTATCCCTGATTTGAATATGAATGAGTGCTGAAAGGTCTTTCCGACACTCCACGGATTTTAATACAGGTAGGTCCTTTTTCCTTAAAAAAAAAAAAAAAATAAGTCAGGAAAGGTACAAACAGGAATAAAAATCCATGAGCAACTATCAACTAGTCCAAGCAGCCATGAGATGAGAGGGGTACGTGCAAGTGTGTGTTGCGTGTGTGTGTGTATCAGAGAAACAGAGATGACACTGAGATTCTGGAGTTAACTGAAAATAACAGACCGCACCACGCAGCTTTTTACCTCCTCCGAGTCCCATGGTCTAACCAGGACAAGTGCGCCAGCTCCAGCACCTTAAGCCAAAAGACACAGACACCACCGCTACCCCTACCCCCACCACCCAAGCGAGAAAGCTCCAGAAGCCACCGAGCGAGCTCGCCAGCCGGGCCCGCTACCCCGCAAACCCCGGGGCTTCTTTATCCTCACCCGAGATCCGCCCCACTTACCCGTAATTTACTTTAACGCCCCGAAAGCCTGATTTGGTTTATGGAACTGCAGCAAGTCCAAGAAAATCAAGTCTCCTTGAGACACTCTCCTCCTCCTCCTCCTCCTCCCTAGGACGGACATTCACATACAACACCCTTCCCGCCCTCCCATCCCTGAACATGTGCTGGGCTATCCCGAGAGGGTCTTTGGGACCCGCCAGTAGCCGATACTGCTCCCACGTGCCTTCATTAAACCCTCGTCCAAACGTGCACAAAGCGCCAAGGGCATGTGCACAGCCAGCCCTCGGAGATAAGTTCAGCAAAGGCATCCCCCCCACACACACACACACCAACCCCGACCCTGTCCCTGAAAGCGTGAGGGAACACTGGGCACAGGCATCGGCCCCCGCAGACAATACTCGAGCAACTCCAGCCTTCCGCGCACACGCCCCGGCCGGTCCGGCCGCCACTCTCGCCTCCCATGGACCGGCAGCAGGGCCGGGAGGAGGGGGCGACCTGATAGTCGCTGGGTGTGGACTGTGAAGAGGGGGGCGACCTGCACACGCCACTGAGATTGAGGGCGGAGGAGGAGGTCGTAGTCCTCCAGAGCCACACTAGTGCTCATCTCCGAAAGGGTTGGCGTGGAGGTGGGGACAGTGAGACCCAAGGCAGTGAATCCCAAGGCGGCAGCTTTTCTGCACCTCTTCCCCACCTACCACCCGCGCGCGCAGAAGCGCGCACACCACGGGGTCGTACACCTTCCTTCTGCCCGTGGACCTGCCCAGACCTCGTCCCCGGAGCGCAGCGGCCTGGAAAAGAGAGAATCCGGCCGCGGCGGCCCGGGGAGCGGGCACC
>NW_007728068.1:45470-127550 GCF_000696425.1 Galeopterus variegatus | reverse complement strand
CCTTGTGCTGCAGATCCGGGGTCCCAGGGAGTGGGGGGAGGGGGACGGCCCTGGGATCCGCCGCGACCCCACATTCCTTACCCACACCTCGGGCCAGCGGCGGCCGTCCGCACCACCCCACGGCTCAGGGTGTGGACACCGCGCGCTCTGCCCTCGCTCTTCCGGCGTCTCTTCACTCCCCGCATGGCACCGTCCATGGCCCGAAGGGTGCCTCGTGCCTTGGGGGGAGGGGGGTTGGCGAAGGGGGGTGGAGTAAGCCAGAGAGAGGAAGCCAAGAAATTACCATGTCAACTGCCAGGGGATGCAAGTTGCTGCCTGTGCCTTGTTTCTGTTACATTAAATACCTGGATGTGCTGCTTTCCTTGTTACGACCGCAGTAATGATCAGAGGCATGAATATAAGATTTCCAAGCTAATTGGTTCTAGGGTTGTTAATTTATTTCTTCTTTTTATTTTTTTAAATTTAATGATGGCTGGAGACAACATTCACTCTTTTTAAAAAGTTACTTTACATATATGTATAATATATATGAAGCCACATTTCTAATTTAAAAAATAGCAAATATAAATAACAGAACAGCTGTGTTTCACAAAAACGGATCCAGTGTGTATGTTATTTAGACCCACTGTAATCATATTAATTGGTTCGTTTTAAAATGTATTTTAGGCATTTCTTTAAACGGGCTCAGAATTTAGGGATTAGGAACCCCTGAGTTTTAATGTGGATTTTCGTCGTAGTTCTAAAATGTCAATTTCATGGAAATTACTAAATGTGGTTATTTTTTTAAGTGGATCCTTTTTCTTCCAGGTTGGCAGCATTTTTAGATCTGGCAAAGGACAAATTTTTTTTTAAGTCAAGAAAAAAAATTCATTCATTTGCAAATGATAGAATATCTGTTCTGGTAGCTTTTTCTTTAGTGTTTTTCTCTTTGAGGCAAATTTCCTTTCTGTTTCCTCTTACATTTGTTTTCTTCGAAATTTTCTTCTAAATATAAGTAAAGTTGTAGATGCCATGATTTTTGAGCTTTTGTTTTGTTAAAGGGGATAGGAAAATTAATTATAATTCATTATTAAAATCAAAGTCCGGCTCGTAATACTAAATTTTACACTGACTAACCCTGTTTTTGAACTCTGCTTTTAGTAATTTAACCTAACACTTGAGAATCAAGAGTTTTTTGTTTCATTCTTACAAGAATGAAATGTACACTTTTTAATTAACATTTCGAGCAGAAATTAAATTCATTAAATTGAGTAATGAAAAGTATGTGCTGCTGCATAAATGAGGACAATGTAGATGATAAACAGTTCTGAAGAAGAGACTCTGAAGCAGAGAAAAGAGTCTTTAGAAAAACTGATGATCCTGTTTTCAAGGGAAGGATGACAAATGCCAGTAATTATGCAAAGAATGACTGCTGCCTCTCTTCTCTTTGCTTTGGTTTGTGGCTAGGCCTGCATTTATCTCTTCTGATCATCATACTAAAAGCAAAGTAATTCGGCATTCCGGTGACATTGCTTAGTAAATTAGCAATTTGAAAATACTTTTATTACCGAATTAATCCAAGTAAATAACTCCTATAAATCTAGTTTTACCTTAAATTTTTTTGTTCCTCCAGAAAAACATTTTCATGAAATAAAAACAGCTAAGGCAAGCTCAAAAACGATTGCCAGCCAGATTCTTTGGGTGTATGTGTGTTGCAATAGAGTTTATATTAACTGACCTTTGGGTCTTAAATTATATATCAGATATTGGTTATGAATTGTTCATTGGCTGCTTTTTTAATGAGTTCCTGCGTGTTTGCTTTGCCCTATTTATTCCCCAGAAGCATATTTCATTTCTGTCTGCCTTCTTGAATCTACCTTTGCCTAAACTATTTTCATTGAAGTTGCACCAAAGAATCAGATGCTAATCCATAGCTCACTTGACAATCATCTTTGTCCTTCAAGTTGAGTCTCTTTTGAGGTCTTTGGTAAGAATGCAGCATGATTAAGCATCCAAAATTGGAAAGAATACTTCAACAGGCACGGTTCTAACTAAGAGATAACAATCAGATTTCTCAAAACCCGGAGAGTTTGTGCAATTTGAATAAAAAGAAGAAAGAAACAAAATCAGCAAATACATTTTGTTCACTTTGTGCTGCAAGCTATGTAAAAAGTCCGGTTCAAATACTTTTATCTTCTATTTTCTTTCACCACTTCAAATCCTTTGTTCCATTGACCAAACACCATTACGTTTCACACTTCCTCTTTAGCTCCTGTGCTATTCAGAAGTTTTCACTGATCTTTAAATAAGAAAGTGCAGTGGACACTCCCACTGTCCCCAAGGAATCCTCTGTCACCCTCCACTTGGTTTCAAAAGTTCTCTTGAAATGTCTGCGAAATTGATGACATTCCAATAGAGACCAATGGAAAGGGAGCTCCAATGATTAGTCCTCATTCAAGATAGAGAGATTAAAACAAAACCTGTTTTTGTTCTAACAGTTTAATCCTATTGGCATCTCCCATTCTGAACCTCATTCCAGCGAAAAAGGTTTCTTATGCGTTAGCTTTCTCCTTTTGAGAAGTTTTCTCCTTACAATTATTTTAATATTTTGTTCATTTACTCTTTGGGCTGTGAGCCTGAACGTAATGCATAATCTTCTCTCTTTCTTTCCTATGATAACTGAGAATGGATTTACAAAAGAAGGAGAGATCATAGGACAGTTCTTTTGTCAGTTTTCTCTTCTGACCCTAAGAAAAGCATGAACTAAGTTTCTTTACTTTAGTTGGTTGGGATTAGTGAGCAACATCGATTCAAATTTTCAAAATGTCAATTACTTTAATTGGTCTCTTTGTGTAAATGTGTCAGCAGTTATCTCACAAGACAATGAGGATAGAGACTATACCACCTATATAATGCTCAGATTGAAATGTTGATGCTCTAAACTAAATTACTTAAAAATATGTATGTGTATATGTGGGTGTATGTATGTATAACCCAAAGCTAAATAAAACCTGAATAATTATAACAGATCTTTCAGCTACATAACCTGTGATAAGCTCTCTCTTATGGTTTTTGGGTATGTGATAAAACCTCACTCAGCTAAATATCTTACTCACAGGAAAGTACCTTTTCCAATCCAGATCTTCCCATAAATTCCCAGAAACAACTGTTTAACCGTATCATTCCATGATAAAGAAAGAAAGAGAGAAAGGAAGGAAAAGTCAGTGTGATAGGGGGAATACAGGTATGACTTGTTAGCACAAGTGATAAGCACATCAGGTTAGTAAGATCATGGTTTCCTCTCCCTATGGACCATTTTGGTTGTTCTGTTTCATGGCTGCCATTCAAAGTCCTATCCCTAGACATGGACAAATGTATTGTTGGTCATCAGGTGTTCTGGTTGGAAATGTATCCCCCAAAATGATATGTTGAAGTCCTACCTGTGGTACCTGCGAAGGTGACCTTATTTGGAAAGACGGTCTTTGCAGATGTAATTAAGATGTAAGACAAGGTTCTCCTGGAGTAGAGTGGGCTCTTAACCCAATATGACTGGTATCCTTACAAAAAGAGAAGAAGAGACACAGCGAAAAGTTGGCCATGTGAAGACAGAGGTAAGGATTGGAGTTATACTGCTACAAGCCAAGGAATGCCTGGGACTACCAGAAACTGGAAGAGACAACAAAAGATTCTACCCTAGAGGCTTTGAAGAGAGCATGATCTTGCCAACACCTTGATTTTGGACTTCTAACTTCCAGAATTGTGAAACAATAAATTTCTGTTGTTTTCAGCCACCCGGTTTGTGGTACTTTGTAGCCCTAGGAAACCAATATATCATAGAATCATCACCAACTCTCGATGATGTCAGCCTGTCATCTTCTGTACCCAGCACAGAGTAAATGTTCAACTGTAGGGTGTTTAAGAATGATAGAGTCATTTTTGTACATGAAAGACAACGGCAGGATAGAATCACCCAGGAATTGGAAGGAATCTTGAGAATTTACCTAATCCAATGGCTCCTTCAAAATGGGACTCTGCTACAATTTAGAACCCTAGAGTCACAGAATCTTAACATGTTCAAAGAATCTTGGGGATTTTTCTCTTCATTTGAGATTATGCAATATGTAGGTGGTATGACTTTAAAAGGTAGAGGATGGGGTCCTCAACACTCAAATATGCCTTACTGATTCAATTCCACCTCTAGTTGTCGGGTTATAATAGCTTCCTCCCTTTAAGTCTTGAAAGATTTTGGTCTTCAGTAGTCCCAAATTAAAATATAAATGAGTTTGGAAGACTTCCCAGCTTAAACTCACATCAGTTCTCAACTTGAACCCTTATCAGTTCATCTATATATCCTCCCATTGCCTAGTAGAATGCTGAGCTCATAGAGTATTCTCCATAAGTATCTGCCAAGTTAACTGAGAAGCAGAGATTAGCAGGAACTAGATGAAAGATTGGATAGGGTACTGTCTTAGTCCATTTGTGCTGCTATAACAAAATACCTAAGCCCGGGTAATTTATAAGAACAGAAATTTATTGCTCACAGTTTTGGAGGCTGGGAAATCCAAGATCAAGGCACTGGCAGATTCAGTGTCTGATGAGGGGGTCTGTCCTCATATGGGGCCTTCTTGATGTGTGGGGGAAGGCAGAAGGGCAAAAGCTAGTTCCCTCCAACCTTTTTATAAGGCACTAATCCCATCCATGAGGGTAGAGCCCTCATTACTTAATCACCTCATAAAGGCCCCACATCTTAATCCTGTTGCATTGGGGATTAAGTTTCACCATGAGTTTTGGAGGGGACACAAACATTCAAACCATAGCAGATTGGTAGAGGACAGACAAAGAAAAGGAGAGCCCAAGACAAACTTAGTCTCAGAGCTTTATGTAGGGGAAGTCTACATAAAGGAGAAGTCCCACCTGACTGATTGTAACCTGCTCCATAACATAGGAGTGAAAGGCTACCTAAGAGCTTTATTCTCTTTACTCCTCCCAGTCCAGTAAGCATTTGTGGCCCTAAGGGGTAGTGCAGGGGGAAGGGAGGGGGGCTTTCACTTAACCTCCACCAACTCTCACCCCATCTCCAGCCATCCCCCTAAAATATATAAGCTGGATAAATATGATGTGGTTGATATGCTGGACTCCCTGCGCCAGTCCACCACCCCCACCACCACCACCCTGCCCCCCACCACCAAAATCCAATCAGATGTAGTTCTTATGCCCTTCCTTAATAGAAATGCTGGAGCTGCCACTGTTAGTGAGGAACTCATTTTGAAATGTATGCCTGGGACAGACCCAAATATAAACCCACAAGCAATATCAGAAATCCGACCCCTTTGTATATTACCCACAAAAGAGAACCAAATACTTTTGAGAGAAGTCTGCACCACTTGAAGATGAATAGAGTGGCTCTTCAGTAGAAGTGCCAGGAGACATAGAAAGGAAACTGTCAATTATCTGAAGAAAGGAAAGCTGGAATAATTTTCTGTATGTCTATTGTTGAATCTTGATACCTAGACTTTAAAAACTTTTGAAAATGTTTGAAACAGTCACGAGCTGCTTGAGGCTTCACTGGATTTTATTTCCTTGCAAAAATGGTGCGGAAGTACTCCAGCTATAGCCCACAAATTAAATCAAAGTGTTACAATAGAATAAAAAAATTTATACTATGTTTTTTAAAAAATCGGGCCCATGAAGAAAAATCAACAATTCAAAATGTTACTGGCCTCCTCGTGGTATCTTTGTTATGATATCCTCAGTAAAGTGTCACTCTTCTTTACAATGTACATGAAATTAATCAACCACTAAGCCTACTCAGTGCTAATAAATATGGTGGCTGACTTCATCTCTGGAGATGCTGCCTGGCAGTTGGGTCCCAGGGCACCAAATCTTCTCTGGCCCCCTAGGGTAATGGTAGCCAATCCCAGCCATGGAGTGAGGACAAAACTTCACCAGCGTCCAAGACCAGAGTGATCATTTAGATATTTCCTGAGCTGTAACCCCCAACCCTCACTGACCTCCAAGCTCCAACAGCTCCATTCACTGCTTTATATTTCTCTGCAGTGTGTATTCCCATCAAGCACCCTTTATTTTTATTTTTATTGCTCGTTTCTCCCCACTAGAATATACATTCCCTAAGGGCATGGACTTTTGTCTATTTTGTTTATCGCTTTGGCCCCAGTACCTAGAGTAGTGTCTGGCACATTGTAGGTGCTCAATAAATATTTGTTGAAAGAATGATTGACGCAAACATTATAACTTCATATATTACACTGAATCGGATTGAAGAATGTTCAAAGTATTCACCCATTTATTGATAGGAAAGCCAATTCATTTTCTGATTAATTTTATTGAAGCATTGAATGGATAATAATGAAAAATAGTGTAGAACATAAACAAAAACATCTATGATGAGCACTTTCTGTTCTCTTTACCTTCATCATCTCTATTTTTATTTGTGAATACATTAACATAAATCCAGCTGATAATTTCTGAATCATATGACCTGTCCACCCAAGACCTTCCTTTTACACAAATTGGGTTCTTCTCCTGGTTTCTGTGCAATAACCCAAGTGTTTCAATGACAGACATAGGGAAGGGAGTCTTTGACTGGAAGAACACAAGACTGAGCCAAGGCCCCCTCCAGAGAGTGATGACAATAAGAAAAGCCACCTTGGACTTTGGGTTCTCTGCCCACTTTCCTCTCTAGTCTCTGTCCTGCAAGTCTCAGTCACTCCTTTTACTGTCTGGGTGTCAGAGACTTCTACTAGTAGATGACTCACTTTGGTTCCAGACTAATGACCCACTGCCTTGGTCTCTGTAAGGTGCCTCACAATTTTGAGTCTTCACTGGGCACACAGTTCAAAGGAAAACCTAAGGGTGATTCCCTCTCCCTCACCTACGCAGAGGGCACAAAGTAAACCAACCCCTCAGCCTGTTTATTTGAAGAGCAGTGGACCAGGAAAAGGGCAGGGCCCATCTCTGTTTCTCTAACCCTGGATCCGAGGGCTGAATGCTGCAGATGTGGTGGTAGACGCTTCCCTCAGAAAGGCTCACACTGCTTGACCCCTGGCAAGTCTCCATTGAGACAGGGCAAGTGGATGGGGCTAGAAGATCATTTGGAAAGGCCACGCTAGGAGCTAGTAAAGCAGCCCTGGGCAGGGCAAAGCTAGTCTTTTTAGAGGCTCCAGGTTTTCTCTGTCTGCTGTTTACTGGCAAGCTTATCCAAGGCTTCTTTATTAGTGCGCTTGATTCAGCGCTTCTTCCACTGAAATCACCTGGGAAATTTTAAAAAATAAATACTAATGATCAGACTCACAGCTTGCTACATAATTTGCGGGGCTCAGTAAAAACTGAAAATGCGGGGCTGCTTGTTCAAGAATTACTAAGAATTTCAAGATGGCAGAGCATTAAACCAAATGCAAGACCCTTCTAAGTGCTGCCCCATGCAACTGTACAGGTCACCTGCCCGTAAAGCTGGTCCTGCCTGGACCCCACCCCCAGAAATTCAGATTGTATTGGTTTTGAGTGAGGCCCAGGCATTGGAGTTATTTTAAATATTTTTCACAAGCAGTTAGGATTAAGAACCCTGATGGCTCAGGGAATCATTAAATACAAAAGAGTCTCACAATTACAATTGACACCTGCATACAAACTTATCTCTAATTCAATAACTCACAACCTCGCTCTGAAACATTTTCAGCTTACCCAGGGTGAAATCATCATGACAACATTCTTTAGAAAATTTTTCAACCCATACATAAGTTATAAGCTGTAGTCATGAATCACCTTTTGATTCCCTTTTTAAAAAACAAAAATGTCATGAAAATGGCATATTTTCTCATATAGAAAATTGATATAATTTGAAGTGTTATTACTCATCATCATTCACATTAAACTTGAAATAAAGCTAAACAAGAATATTGCTAAATGGAAATTTATTATCACATCAATAGAATTCACAATGACAGTTAAAATTCAAACTAGTGTCAAACATCTTTCCCCTCCCTCCGTGCTGGAGAATAAGCAGCAAGTATGCACTATTCTGAGAATTTCATTTGGGAGAAAGGTCCCAGGAAAGGTCCATGGACAGTCCCCAATCTGAAGCCAGACCCACTACTGTGAGCCTCTCTAGAGAACCTGTATCCTTCCCATCTCTTAGAAGCCAGGTCTTCCTCAGAAGCACATCTTGAAAAGTGCGCTCCCTGTTGCCCCGGGTTACAAAGGCCATAGTTATACCTGAAAGACAATCCAAAACTGAAGCCCTCCCCATCCTCTTCTACAGCCCCCACACCCCTTGTTGAGACTCAGTGCAGTTCTAGAAACCACTGAGTGCCATATCAGGGAAGGTTTGCAACCTTTCCATACTCACAACTGGTTCTGTTTGACTTAGCTCTTCCATGAAACAGCCTGCTAGTCCACTTCATATACAGAAAGAATGGTGACCAACCTTCCCAGTTACCCAGGACCATCTGGGCTTTAGCACTGAAAATCCAGCATCCTGGCATTCCATTGGCCATCTCAGATGCAAGGCATCACTCTCAATCATTTCCAAAGCCTCCACAACTTACAAATATGCATATGAAGAAAATTTTGCTTGTTTGTTTTCCCTGGGATTTTGTATAACTGTGTATAACCAGTTGCAGATGTGCTCCTAGAAGGTCCCTGTAGTGGCTGCTGCTGGTGCTGGGGCCAGATCCCCCTGACTCTCCTTACAGGTTCTGTGTACCCATCCCCCAGCTTTTGCTCACACCTGCAACTTTCTTCAGAGAATTACCCTTGGGCTACCAGATCCACTTCGCTAGATCTGCTGAGAGCCTGGCAGGTTTATGTCTCTCCCCACGCCACCCCCCATCCTGGGTAGCCCATAAGCAATAACTAACTAGTTCAGAAGTATGAAAGCTCCTCCTCCTTGCCCCAAGGGAAACAAACTCTAAAGGCAATTTACACTTTCAAGCTAAATGTGGGGTCAGGCTGAGGCTGGGACATCACCTGAACTCACACCCTTGGCTTCTTCTCCTTCCTTGACCTCCTTCCCCTGCTCCTTTACTGGTTCCTCCTGAGAGCAGTTCATAAATATCATCTGCCTAAATCCTCATCTCAGTATGTGCTCTGGGAATCTGATGCAAGACAGCTTGATTCAGGAAGGGTTTATATGATTAAGATATAACAAACACTAATAAGCAAGGTAGAACTTTGCTTAAGTGTCTGACAAGGAGGAAAGGAGATCTCTGTCTCTACAAAGTCACAGGATGATAATGGATCATCAATCCAGCAGTGATTCAATCTTCATGCTACCAATGGAGAGAATATTCTTGAAAACCCCAAGTCAACTTGAATAATTCTTCCACTCTTCCATTGCATTTACCAGTATTATGGCAATTCCTTCATGGTGGTGTAGTATTTTGTGTGCTCAGTTTTTTCATTTTAACAGATTTTAAGCCACTAAAAGGCAGGAACAAGGCATTTTCTTCCTGAGTCTCAAGTCTTATACAGAAGTGTGACTTACGGCACAGAATACCTACTTATGTAATAGATAGCAACGCCAGTCAGAAATGTGTAGAACTTTTGCCAACTCTAGTAAATACCTATTTCATTGACTAACAGTTGAGGTTCCAGCAATAGGAAGCAGAAGGCATACCTAAATGGAATTCTAAAGAATATTCAATAAGTAGAATATTTACGAAGGTAAAGACAGGGAAATGAGAGCCAGCAATGGATGGTGAAGCACCTTGGAACTAGTAAGGGTGAGAAGCTGCTATTATCCTTAGGCTTGAGGGGACAAGTGGGAGGGAGAGATTATAGGAACCCAGTGACACCTGTACCTGTTAGAAAGAGCCACTAGACAGGAGCCAAGGATTCCAGTAGAACTCAATCACTGCCAATTTGCAAGCTGGCAGGGTGGCAGTTGGGACAAATAAATACTCTGATCTCTCTCTCCTCCTGCCCTCAAATCTCTTCCTGGTGCCTTGCATTGGCCAAACCCACCTAGAAGCCAGACAGCAAAAGAACCTGGGTAATGCAATCTACAGGAGTTCAAACCGAGTGGAGAAGGCTGGAGAATGATCTGAAAGGGCAAATGGGGAGTAGCCTGAATATTGATTGACACCCCCCAACTCCGTACCATGTATAGCACATGATCACAATTAAAAGCAAATCATGAACAATAGCTCCTGTTCTATGTCCTTGCTCCAGAATATTTTCCATTGACTATTTTCCATCCACTTCTGTTTCTTCATGTCTCTCTTAGGTTTCTCTTATTCCTGCTTCTAGCTCTGATATACACTACACCCTTTGGATTTTTCTTAGTTTCTTGGACTTAAACTTCCTAGTAGGCTTTTGGCTGTCTGTTAATGGCTCTCATTTTTGCATCTCCTGATGTTTACAGGGAGAAACTTACCACTCTTGCTTCAGCCCTGTGGAACCCCACCAGACATGGCCGGTTGCCTGACCAGTTGAAAATCCAGTATTCAAGGAAAAGTAGCTTATATTGCCACTGATAGACCAACATAAGATGGTGACTTTGACATGGGGCATGTGCATAAATTATAACGATTCTTAGCTTTGAGAGGATCATTTATCAGAAAGAACTCAGCCTAAAAGTCATTTGTGTGTTTCTGCAGGACAAGAGGTTGATCTATAAGACCCTTCTATGCAGGAAATGGGCATAATTTTTCCAAAAGGCAAATTAATGTCGAACCGCATTCCTTAAGTTTCTATTTTTGCCCGTATCTCTTCATTAGCAAGTGGAAATAGCTACAGAATTATCAGTGGTGTAGACATTGTGATGTGCATTCTTAACTCTGAATACTGGCAGATAGAAAACAGAAATTCTCTGCAATTCACCAATCAGTTCTAATATGAAAAAATAAGTAATACAATGTGGCTCAGCTTGGTTGAAACAGGAATTGGCGTCTGTGGACAATCAGTGGAAAGAAGATGAAGACACAGACAAAATCAGAATAGGGGCATGTGCTTTAGCCAGACCTGGTCAAAGGTTTCAGTGAGGAGAAATTGAAGGTAAACATCAGAACTATACCGTAATTAGCTGAGATATTTACATCTCTTTTTCTTTTATAAACACGCTATTGGGAAAAGTCCTTTTATATGTAGCAAGTTTTTCATTTGTGATAAAGGGTAAAAAGTCTTACTTCACAAGGAGGTCAGTGTCAGGTTGCTGCCAGTTGACTATAAATCTTCTTTATTTATTTGCCAGCACTAACAAATACCATCCAACAACTTCACTAACCAAATAACTGTGCTCAGAAAGCAAACATTCCCTCAAGAAAACATGTTATGATTATTATTTGCACCATAAAGTCACCACCTGATCAAGAGAGAAATTATACCCAATATTTTCATCAGTTATAGGGATGTTCAATTCATTCAACACACATTATTTGAAAATTTACTCTGTGACACACACTGGGCTAAGAGCTGGAAAAAATAATTGTCGTAGAATTTTGCTGTGAAGAATTAAGAATTCAGATCAAGAATGTCTCACAAGCCTGGCAATTGGAATTTGTAACAAGCTACTCTAAAGTCAAGATTAAGCTGATAGTCATGCGATGGATGATAACATCCAATTTTTAATAACAATTTCAGAAACTAAAAGAAACAGATATTGCATCTGATTTCTCAAGAGTTTCTTTTTGGCCAGCAAATCATAAGACCCACATTACAAAGCAGTATACGGTAACCACAGAGTTCTTTCTAAAGCCAAGTGATCCATGGCTTTCTGCAACATGGCTGTGGTAGGCAGAATAACAATTCCCAAAGATGTCCACATTCTAATCCCCAGAACCTGGGAATGTCATGGCATGACATGGCAAAAGGGACTTTGTAGATGTGAATAAATTAAAAATCTTGAGACAGGAGATTTTTCTGGATCATCTGGGTGGACCTAATGTAATCACAAGGGTTCTTATGAGGGAGGCATGAAGGTCAAATTCAGAGAGGAGATGAGACAACACGAGCAGAGATGGAAGAGGGAGAGATTTGAAGATGAAATGCTGCTGACTTTGAAAATAGAGGAAGGAGTCAGGAGGCAAGGAATATAGGCAGCCACTAGAAACTACAAACGCAAGGAAATGGATTCTCCCCTGGAGCCTCCAGAAGGAAAGCGGCTCTGCCGTCACCTTGGCTTTAATCCTGTAAGACCCATTTCAGACTTCTCGCCTCCAGTCTGTGGAATAAATTTGTGTTGTTTTCAGCCACTAAGGTTGAAACTAATACAATGGCTGATGAGTAAGGAATGTTCACAGGAAATGACGGTGAATGACTTTTGTATGAATGTGAATGGATGGTGTTTGCAGACACAGCAGGCCCAAAGGAAGCGCTGAGGCACAAGAATCAATCAGGCAATGTGGCAGTTTAACAGATGGCCACAAATTCTCTCATAGATCTCCCTTGGAGAGGTAGGGTCTTGGTTCCCTACCTTGAATCTGTGTTCCCTTGGGATTGCTTCCGCCAATACATTGTGGAAATGCTGATATATGACATTAAAGACCAGGTCATAAAAGGCCACACAGTTTTCACTGAGAAACACGACTGTTCTTATGTTCTTTTTCATTCTGTGGAACTAGAATTTTATAAACTATTACTTCTTTTAAAGAAAGTACCAGCAAGAATAAACACATTTCATGAAAAAGAAAGAAATTAAGCTGCACTGAGTTTAAGATTCCAACTCAAACAAATTATGGGCAATTTTCGGCTGCTTTGCTTTTTGGTTTTTTTTTTTAAAGACATTGTACCAGTCTTTGGATTCATTTTCTCACCAGGTTTTGACATATTCTTTTTTCACCAGTGTTTTGCCATTTTTGCATTACAAGAATTATTTTGCGTGCCACTTCCTTTGTTTGCTATGCCAAAGGGGGAAAAAATAGCTTCCACTCTCCAATCTGTAACCTAAGATTCAGAGCTGGCCCCAGCAATATCTTTTTATTATTATTTCCATATGTTCTCATCTTCCAGCCTTTACTGCAATCCCTTCCACTTCTACCTTATCACCTTTCAAATATTTATAAAATTAAGGATTCATCCTTTAACAATACTTATTTAAACAGGAACACTCTTCTCCATTCATTCTTCTCATTCCTTTCCAGCTTAGGTAAGCAATAATTTTTCCTGGGGCCATTTGGCCATATCAACAGGCAACTCCAAAACTATTTCTGATAAAATCTTTGTTCAACTTTGCTTAATTGAAGAGATGAACTTTGCTTGGATCTTCAGTGAGAATAATGGGTTCTTTGTGAATACATAATAGGTGGTGGCTTTATATAAGACAAACCACCTGAAACTTTATATGTAGCATCCCAGTCCAGGTTTAGAAATCACTAACATGTGATTGATTTCTACAGGTAGTACAACAGTGACTATGGAAAATTTATGATTTAGACAGACATTTTTTGGAAATTTTAAATTTTGATATAATTTCAAACTTAAGGATCTCTTATATACCCTTTACCCAGATTCACTAGCAGCTTTGCCCCATTTGCTTTATATATATTTTTCTGAGCCATTTTAGAGTAAATTGATGATATCACGTCCTTCTACCTCTAAATACTTCAGGGTGTGTTTCCAAAAACAAGGATGCTCTCTTACCTAACTGCAGTAGAGTTGTCAATGAGACAGACTTCTGATATCTGTTTCCTCATAAAATTTTGATATCTTTCAAAGGAAATCTTGGTTTGAACACATTCCTATAACCAGGTCAAATCTATAAGTGTTGCATGCTTTTTTATACTGGGATCTCTTGAGGGTGGAAAAGTCCTCCCTCCCCTATTACAGATGTACAGATTTTGTCCTAAGTTTCTTTTGTCCCTGTAAGGGAGGGAGGAAGGGGAGGCTTCTGAATTCAGGACTAAAATGAAGCCAAAAATTTAACTCATGAATCTGCTCTGTGCATGTGTCCCCATGTTCTGGTATGATTAAGTTTACTAAGTCTTTCTAGATTTTCTGAAAATATGATCTAAAATGGTTGTAAACTGGACTTAGGTCATTGTTCTATCTACACAAAAATTAGGATATCATCACATTCTTTTTAGTGCTGCAATTTTCACTTTAGGCAGATACCCATAAGATTTATTTTTTCTGGACTTTGGGAAAGTACACTTTTGCTATACCATGCTTGTCCAAGCTTTTGAGAAGCAGATCTTTACTATCATCTTCCAGAAAAACGTTGTCTCATTTCTAATTTCCTACAGCTTCCCTACTTTCAGCTCCACTTTCTATTATTTAGCTTATTCCATATTTATTTGGACATATAAAATTTAATATCATTTATTCTTTAGCATCACTTGAGTTACTTAGTCATCACAATCAGTAGAAGTAATTGTCTAAGTACCCCATGATTTTGTTATTTGAGAACTTAATAAACTCTATTTCCCCAAATGCTAAAACACAGAATTTAAAAATAATTATTTAAACAGCAAAAGGTAGTTTGTAAATGTTCAGTAAAATAGAATCTGTTACTACTGAATAAATTTCATTCTAAGCTAATTGGGCAGCTAATTGAAGGCATTTGATAGATAGCAAAAGTACAATTGCAAGCATGGAATAGATAGAAACCACTGGGTTGGAACAGCTATTTTATTAATGATATTTTTGAAATTCATGGCATACTAAATTGGAAGGTACCATAAGTATCCATAAACTTAGATTTATTCTTAGGTGTATAATGGTATCTGAGGCTATTGTGATGATATTGTTTTTTCATTTCACTTTCCAATTGTCTATTGTTAGTATAGAGAAATACAATTTGTTTTTGTATATTGACTATGTATCATACAATCTTGCTAAACTCATTTATTCTACTAGGTTGTGTGTGTGTGTGTGTGTGTGTGTGTGTGTGTGTGTGTGTGTGTGTGTGTAGATTCTTTAGTGTTTTCTATGTAAACCAAACAAATCATCTGTAAAGTTTTATTTTTCCTTTCCAATATTTATGCCTTTTATTTATTTTTCTTGATTTATTTCACTGGCTAGGAATTCTTAAACAATGTTGAATCAGAGTGGTGACAGCACTTGAGCTTAGGGGGAAAATGTTCAGCTTTTTACCATTAAGTATGATCTTAGCTGTAGATTTTTCATAAATGCTTTTTATTAGGTTGCAGAAGATTCCTTCTATTCCTAGTTTTCTTAGAAGACCAACCATCTGACACATGGCTAAGCAATTACCCAAAGTAATAACAAAAGCCAAGACTGCTCTGAAAAAAAGTAGAGTGTGTGAGGTTGCTATATCTTTACTTTTTAATTTTGAGTCTCAAGCAAACCCATAGCTGTGAGCTCTCTTCTTTTTGCCCTCCGAACCTTGTCCTGGTAACTCTTAGCCCTTTTGAACTGGAGACATCGCCTAAGCAGAAGGCAATCCTCAATTCTAAATGTGCCTCCAGGCAAAAAGGTGCCACACACTCTGTTAAAACTCCAGAAAAATAACACCCAAGACCAAAAGCTGTTTCAGCTCTTACGAGCCATTTAATCTTCCTACCAAAAGTTCTACCTTAAATCTAGTGAAGGAAAGGAAAATTGGGAAAGCAAAAGAGAGGAATCTCTCAGCTCTTCTGCACCTAGGTGCCTCTGTGGGTAGGACTCTTTTAAGTAGGTGTGAAGGGCACTGCATAGCTCTACGAATGGGTGATGAGGGCGTAGGTGGTGTGCTGAAAAGAGCCTGGACTTGCAGTAAGGAGACCTGGGTTCTGTTCTACACTCCATCCCTATCTAGCCATTTGACCTAGGAGAAGGTTCCCTAGTGACTTCCCTGGCCTCAGTGTCCTCATCTGTAAAATGCATGAACTGAACAAACATATGAACTCCAAGGGCCCTCTGATATTCTGTACCACTATGATTCTAAATTAGAACAACCAAACATACAGAAAGACTGATCATTACAAAATGACGAATCTGCTAGATAGCAAATGCAAATACTCTGTGCAACTGTTTACTAGATAACTGTAGTCACATTTACCGCAAGGTTATCAACCTAGGTTGTGACATTACATATCGATTACTCTGCCCCAGGAAATGTCTCCATGTTTATCTCCTCAGCTGGATCATAGCTTCCTAGCTAGTAAGAAATTTATAGTGAAAGCCTTACTAATTTCGCACACAAGAAATAGAAAATGTTCCCCTTCAGCTTTGACAGGGAAGAAGTGAGCAGAAAATCTCAATTTATAGGACTGTCCAGGAAGGGACAAGGAAGCAGAGTAGGGAAACTGGCAGCTGAAAGTTCCCCTCACTTTAATGGGGGAGAAGAAAAAGCAACTCATCTGGATCAGTGGGAGTGCTTAATTTGGGGAATTCCCTGGAGATACAAGATATCCAATGAGTACAGAATAAAATTAATTGGGCAGCAGAGTATTGCAGTTATTAGGCCCAAGTCATCAATTTCAAGTTGCATCATTCTCTATTGAAATCAACATTGCCCTGGCTTTCTGGGACAGTCAGATTTTATGAAATTCAATAAAGGTTATTAGTGAAAGCATAATTGTGGTGGTTTTAAGGCATGGCTGCAAATTCTTTGACACTCATCAGCAGGTGTCCCCTCCGTTTAAATCATGGCAGGTTTGTGACTGATTTAACCAAGAGTCCAGTAGAAATGGTGCTACGTGACTTCCAAGGCTAGATCGAAAAAGGTGATGAAGCCTCCACCTTGTTTATTGGAACATTCTCTCTTGGGTGTCTGAGCCACCACATGAAATATCGGACTATTTTGAGATATCATGCTGTGAGGAAGCCCAAGTCACATGAAGGGGCCATGTCTATACATGTGCTAGTCATCAGTCCCAGCTGACCTCAGTCTCCAAGTCATCCCAGACTAGATGCCAGACATGTGAGTGAAGAAGCCTCTAGATGATTCCAGCTCTTAGCCAGTCAAGCTGCTTGCTGCCAGCCATTGGAGTCTCCACAGCTCAGACCTCAGACATTGTGGAAGAAAGATAAGCCACACCTGCTGTCCCCTGCCTGAATTACTGACCCACAGAATCCGTGAGCATAATAAAATGGTTGTTGCTTTCCTCTACTAAGTTTGCATGATTTGTTACACAGCAGTGAATAACCAGAATAATGACCAACAAATGAGATTTAATCATACCTTTGTAAGATTTTGTGTATTTAAAAATTTAAAAACTAAACCTTTGCTCAGAGAGTATCTCTCAGTCTTTTATTTGGGAAGTAAGATCACTGTTATCTATTATTCATTATGTGCCCCATCCCCCAAATGAAAACATAGTGGAGGATTCAATAAATATGTTGATATGTAAGTCAGCTAATATCTACAGTAGTCCTCCCTTATCTACAGTTTCACTTTCTACAGTTTTAGTTACCCTTGAAACCCACAGTACAGTACAATAAGATATTTTGAAAGAGACAGAGACCATTCACATAACTTTTTATTGCAGTATATTATATTGTTAGAATTGTTCTAGTTAATTATTGGTAATTGTTGTTAATCTCTTACTGTGACTAATTTATAAATTAAACTTTATCATAGGTGTGTATACATAGGAAAAAACATAGTATATATCGAGTTTGGTACTATCTGTCATTTCAGGTATCCACTGGGGGTCTTGGAACATATGTCCCATGTATAAGGCGGGGACTACTGTACTCAGCACCCACTAAATATACAATCCAGAGTAAGTTTTAAAGCAATAATATGGAATACAAGACACATGCTGTCATTCAGGAATTTGCATCTGAATTGGATGGAGGGACCAAAACACAAGACAAGGGCAAATTTGTTTACAGAAGGGCACACTAGCCTAGCTCTAGGCAGTATGGTGCTGTATTTACAAGAGTAGATCATGGATCCCAAACACCTGGAATTTGAATCCTCAGATTCAATTTCAGATTCAGACTCCTTCCCTTCCAGTTGTGTGACTCCTTTGTGCCTCCATTTCCTCATCTGTAAAATGGGGGTATCAATAGTACCCTCTCACAAGGCATTTATGAGTATTAAATGAGATAATGTATATAAAGCATTGGTATGGTGCCTGGCACTTAGTAAGGCCTCAATAAATATTAGGTGTCAACATTACAAGAGTGTCTGAGAGGCTACTCAAGAGGTTAGACATACCCCACACAGGCAAATGCAGACTGAAGCCAAGTTCTACTAAAAAGTCAAAGAATCCAGGAACTAAAATCTGGGTGAAAATGCTGCTTCACTCCTCTTCTCCCCAGTCGCTGGCTACCTTTGGCTGTGGGTATGAAGCAAGCTCTTGAGTTCTGGAGTCAGATGGCCTAACTCTGCCACTTACTACCGCAACCTTGGGCAAATTAGCTAGTGGTCTAGTTTCCCCAGTGGTAAACTGGAAGAAACAAAGCCGATATTTATGGAGTGTTGTGAGGAAGGAAAGAGATAAAGCCTCTAGTACAATAGGTACTTGATAATAATTCCTTTTATGAGGAGGTAGTAGGAGGGAGTGTTAGGGAAGATGCCTCAACTACATTTTTGTAAATGTTTATTAATACACAATTCTGATTAGCCTGTCCTCAGAACAGCCTTATGAAGCAGTTGCCTTACCACTCGTGGAATTTATTATGTCCTAAACACATAGCGTTGTTGGCCTTTAGTGTGCCAGGACCTGTAAATATGTGTTTATCTTCTCAGGGCAAACAAAATCTAAACATTCAGGTTTTGAGGCATAAAAACGTCTTATAGATCAGAAAAAGAAGAAAACTTTTTTTAAACTTCAGGGCATTTAAAAGCTACCCGGAAGTGGCAATGTATGAAACACTCAGACCTAATGTTGAGTGGGGGAAAAAAACTACACAAAAGAGTTCACACTGTATGATTTCATTTATATGACATTCAGGAAAAGGCAAAACCACGCTGGGATTGGGGGCAGTGTTGCGATTACCTTTGTTGGGGGACTGCCCAGGAGAGGGAATGAGGAAAGCTTTCAGGGTACTGGAAATGTTCTAAGCCTTGATCTGGGTCATAACACGGATACATATCTAAAAATTCTGTCGAGCTGAATGCTTAAGATTCATGTGCTTTACTACGTGTGCACTAGACCTCATTAAAAATGTCCCAAGAAGGTGCTGCCATTACTACACTCCTTTAATTTGCTGGTGGTGGGGATGAGGAACAGGAGAGTAGTGTGGAGGCTCTTACGTATGTCTGGTTGTAGACCAAAGCCTTCATTTTGGTAATTACTTTTAATTTAGCAGAAAAGGCTTGATGCAGCAACAACAGTGTGATTCAGCTCCCTGCTTTCCCACAGCACTCTCCGAAATGAAGGCACGGCAGGGGGGATATATGTAATTCTTTTCTTCATATATAAAGGGCTTATAAATAGTAATACCAACCTCAGTGCCAGGCATTTCCTGCGGAATTAATAGCCAGCTGGGGTTAACGGTCCTTGGTTCGACTTCAGGCCATCAACTCTTCTTGCTGCTCATTAATTCCCAGGAAGTACCCTGTGCCTTGATGGTTATTGCTTAAATACATTAAAATCAAGTTAAGGGGCCGACTTAATGTTTAGCTGTGATAATGTAAAACACAAGTAAGTACTCCCAGCAGACACATTCACTGTTGTGTGTTTTTATTTAACTAATTTTCCTCTATATTTTTGAGTAGCTCAATAGAGTGATACACATGGACATTTTTGCAGATGTTGTTGCTGGTTTGTGTGTGTGTGTGTTTAATGCTTATAACTAATCAAACAAGACATGCACAGAAACCTCACTAAAAAACTTTACAATGGGTTCATCATTTCATTGAAAATTTTCTATTTGGATCCAAGACAAAATATGAGAAAACAGTTTATGAAATATGGGTAAGTAGATTATCTATTCTTTATGAATTTATTGCAAAGACATTTACAAAAGCAAGACTTTGTGATGGGGGTAGGCCCAAGGGAGTCCTGGAACATGGGGAGGAGCCCTTTAAAAGAACATTTTCCTCCATGCCTCTTTGGAAGGTAGAAAGAACCCTTCCTAGGGCTTTCTCTCTATTGCTACCCCCGTAGAGGAGAATCATCTTAAGGCAATTCCGAGCAGTTCTTGGAATAGAAAAGCACACACATTTCTGATTTTTAAAACTCCTCTTCACTTAATTAATAAAATGGACATTTGTTACAAATGTCTTATGTGTAAGTCTGGGGAGGGGAGCGTCAACTGTGAAATCCTTGGGCCGGCCCGGTGGCGCACTGCTACAGTGCGCCGCTTGGGAGCGCGGTGGCGCTCCCACCAAGGGTTCGGATCCCACATACAGACCGGTTCCCGCTCACTGGCTGAGCGAGGTCCGGGCGCAACACCGAGGGTTGCGATCCCGTTGCCGGTCCCAGTCTGGTACGGGCGCGACACTGAGGGTTGCGATCCGTTGCTGGACACAAAAAAAGACAAAATGGAAAAAAAAAAAAAACTGTGAAATCCTTGCACTCCACAGCTCACAGTCAAGTGCAAGAGATGGACAGACAGACCCAGACCAGGCTACAGGGAAGAATGTGTTCACCCACTATAATCAAGGCAAATATCACATGCTTCAGACAGAGAGTTCATTGTGAATAGAGAAGGATTCAGAGATCACCCAAATTAGGAGAACTCAAAGCATTTGGACTAATCTTAATTTCTTCTATAAATCAGGTTCCAAAGAAAGGGTATGACTAGATGTGTGAGGCCCACAAGAAAGGATACTTTGTAGGAAAACATTTTGAGAGCTATTTAAGTCTCTTAAACACATTCATTTGAACTCCTGGGGTTGGGGGGTAGGGAAGTCGTGAAAAATTCAAATTCACTGGCCCTACTTGAGAAATTAAATCAGAGTATCTTTGGGTAGGGCCCAAGCATCTCATTTTAACCAAGTTCCCCTTGTGATATTTTAGTGAGCTAAAATTTGAAATCTCTGAATTAGAGTCTTTCAAATTAAAAAAAAATTGTTTTGCCCTAAAGCATTTGAGAAAGAGTAAAAATTGCAAACAAAACACCTTGTCTTGGGAGGAACTAAATTCTTAGAATCCAAATTTGCCACAAGTATTTTCTAACTGGTTTTATGATTTGGGAATTTTGTTTAGCTTCCTGCAGGCCAGGACCACTTCTAATTCATTCTTAACCTCCTATGACTCAAATAATGTTTGGCACACCAGTGATATGCTCAATATTTGATAAGTGAAGAAATGGATGAATTAGTGCAGGGAAATTCATATTTGAACGGCTAGCAGCCTCCTTTTAAAGTGTTCTCATGATCAAAACACTCATCTAAAATAAATATTAACTTGGAAATGCTCTGAATTCTGTAAGATTGACAGCCACTGGGGAACGGGTGCTGTCCAAGTCCCTGGTTTGGATGTCACAGCCAGTAGAGGTAAAACCTGGTTACTTCATATGTAAGATGCAAGAGAATAACACACAACACCTGTAGCAGTAAAATTGGGAAAAGTTGTCTGTAGCAATTAGGGGGGATACAACTGGGATTTGAGTTCAACTGCAATTTACATGTCTACATAGATAATTAAAAATAAAATCCGATTATTGATTCTCTCTTTCTCTTTCCACCCATCCATCTGTAAACTATGGATGATAATTTTATGTACCTTTCCTATATCCCAGGGTTGGGGAATACATAATATATGTGAAATTTATAAATTCTGTAGTTTTATACAAATACCAATTCTTATTACCCACTCTACTTTCTATTGGTAAATATTCCTATGGTTAATATTTCACTTGATGTGGATTTTCCCCCTCACAGCACACTCTAAGAAGCCTGTACCTCTCACCCCCAGACTGAAGTGTGCCCCCTGGGTAAAGTAAAATGATTTTAACAGTAGTTTATGAAAAACACAGCAGGAAGATAAATGCTAAGTGAAACAGAATTTTTTTAAAAATCCTGTTTTGGATAATTTATGCACTTCATTTTCTTAGATAATCAGGAGTTAACTACCAACACATACCACGCTCAGTTTATCATGATAACTTGGAGAGATCTGTCCCAAAAAGGAAAAGCGCCATTTAACTGGTACGCTTGACTCTTTCCCCCATTTCCCAGGTGTTGTTTTTTTTTCCCCCTAGCTAGCCAAGCTATTTTCATCATATTCCCTTTTATCTTAAGTTCACATAACCCCTAGAACTTGAATCTAGGGCAAAAGAGGAGAGATCAGACCTAACACTATCGATTCATTGATGTGGGCTCTGTTGGTTTTGATTTTAGAAGGTCAATGCCCTATGGGCCAAGTTTGTTCAAAGGACAAACACACAATAATGATATAGTGCTTCCTGCCTTTAGAAATCCAACCACCACTGTTTAAATATAGTTAAGTATCAGTAGGAAAATGTAATGTATACTTTAAAAACTAAGTCTCTGTGTAGTTTAAAGTCATTCTATAATTATGTTTTAAATAAATGATGACCTTTAAAAATATATAATAATAATATTGTTGATACTTCAGATACATGGTTCCTGTTTTAGTTTTAATATGTCATTAACTTACCATTCCTAAAAATTTAACCATGCTTTAAAAAATTCCCAGATGAAAATGAGATTATATTAGTAATTTACAACAGAGCAATATGTTTCCATTATGCTTATTTAATAGCACATTTATATCATGCAAATTCCTTTGAATACAAAATTGTCATCTGGTTCTACTGAGTGGTAGACAAGAAATAAGAAAAAAAAAAAATCCAAGTAGGAGATTTGGGGAAAGATGACAAATGTGCAAAGTAGAGGTTTCTTCTTATGGATAAGACAGTACCTTGGGGAAGAGGTTTTAAAATATATTCTGGAAAGAAGAAGGGCTAAAAGAAGTGTGTGTGTGTGTGTGTGTGTGTGTGTGTGTTGTGTTGTGTTTAAAATAAAAATAACTCCTAAGAAACAGACTAAAATTATTTTTCAATGTCCGGAATGTTCATTTATAAAAAGAATCACTCAGGGCCATTACATTATTGACCAGCTAAACTCACTTTATAGGGAGAAATTAGTAAGGGGCCATGAAAAATGATTACATTGTGCAATGCTGAATAATTTGTATAATTATCCTGGAAAAAATAAATTAATAAAAATTTAAAAGTAAATAAATTCACTTTAATGCCACTCCTTACAAGTATATAATGCTTTAGGGTTTTATAGTGTATGGAAATGTCACCTACAGGTGCCACCAGTGATAGCTATAGATGTCAACATGTAGATGATGCTGTGTCTCTGTTTTCAACATCAGCTAACAACCAACCTTAGTGTGTGAGTATCTGAAATTGTTCTGGGCCTCATATACTTTCCAAAGCTCCCTGTCTGCTATATGACCCAGTATGATATTTTAATATTCATGCCGATTACCTATTTGCTAACTTTCACTGAATTTGTTTTGTCTCCTTAAGGTGGTTCCTTGAAACCACTTTATTTACGAAAAGAAGTGGATCACAGGCACACTTATTCCAGAAGCTCTTAACCTGGAAAACTTCAGGCACCACCAACTCCCAGAAGTTGTATGCTCTGTGCTCTATTCGGAGCAGAGGGTTTCTGAGCTTTTGACAGTGTATTAGTCCATTTTGTGTTGCTATAACAAAATACCTGAGACTGGGTAGTTTATAAAGAAAAGAGGTTTATTTGGCTCACGATTCTATAGGCTGGAAAGTCCATACACGATTGGGCAATGCAACTGACAAGGGCCTCAGACTGCTTCCGCTCACAGCAGGAAGCAGAAGGGTAAGCTGGTGTGTGTGAAGAGATCTCATGGTGAGAAAGAGGGGAGGTGCCAGGTTATTTTCCCAACAACCAGCTCTCGCGGGAACTAATAGAGCAAGAACTCATCCCTTCCTACATATTCATGAGGGATCCGCTCCCATGACCGAAACACCTCCCATTAGGCCCCACCTCCCAACACTGACACTGGGGATCACATTTCAACATCGGTTTTAAAGGAGCACACATATCCAAACTATCGCAGTCAGAATCTAAGAAATTAGAAACATTAGAAGTATGCAGAGCCTCTGCAAGATGGAGCCAATGATAGGGCCAGAGGCAGAGGGGAGAAAGAGGACAAACTGTGAGGGGGCAAAAGGAGACAGAGGGATGAGAGAAAAACAGGAGAAAGGAGAAGCAAGGGAAGGGGGGGACAAGAGATCACAAGAAGTTGGGAACACAGGAAAATAAAAGTGAGTCAGAGAAGGGACAGGGAAGAGGAAGAAAATGAAAAGGACAAGAAGGCTCATTCCGTAGCCTTCCCTGGGGTTCAAGGCACCAGGAAACTTCCCCTTCCCACTGCCAGGTGGCCCCCAGTAGGGGCCGCTTCTGTCTGGCTGTGGCAGACACATTCTTTCCTATTTCACTCCGTGACTGCTGACTCAAGTATGGGTTTTTACTTGGGCAAAGGTGCTATAACAACAAATTGAATGATGGTTCCAAAGAGGCATCAGAAGGATGAGGATTGTTCTGCCTCACATTTGGGTGCAATCAGTAGGCCAAGCTAAATGAACAGTCTCGAGCAGCAGTTTGAACTCTAGTGAACACTGGGCAATCCTACTGACAGACTTAGTGAGAAAAGAAACCTGCTGCCTAGAGCAAAAAACGCATAGGTAAATGCAGGTTTTTCACAGAGCTCAAAGCCTTCAGGTTTTCAAGGGAAATAAACTTTTGTTTTAAAAATAAAGTTGGAAGGATAGGATAAATGTCCTGAGCTTACATTAAAATAATGCTAAAAGACATTGGGTTGCAGGAACAGAATCTTGGAGCAGAATTTGAAAGACCAAGATATTAGGTTATTTAAAATCAAGTACACAGAAATTCCCAGTAGTGCTTGAAGGGGTGTAGTGGAGACTACTCCAGAAAGGACATCCTTTTCAGATGTTTATCTCGGCACCCACAAACACCTGTGCTGAAGCTCTAATCCGGTCTTAGAAAAGCAGAGGAACCCAGTGGAGCTATTTAACATTTGCTGATGAGACTAAATTAGCATTAAGCTGCTCCAAATTGCCCCTATTTATAGGGTGAACATACCATTTATCATTCAAACTGGGAGACTTTAGAAAGTGAAAAGAAGTGTTATTAACAAGTTAAGCCAGGACAATAGTCACAAATCAGCAGGGTCCCTGGCAAATTGGGATATGTGATCACCCTATTTCTACGGAACTTCTCACTGCTTGGCTACGAGATAAAACGAAACAAAGACAGACAAACAAAAGCAAAAAACAACCAGGAATGATGACTAAAATTGCAATGAAATCTGGTTCCAAATGGAACCCAAAGGAATTCGGGACTTTCAATTATCAAAACTCATCACTTTTGTGGCTACTTTTTAGCCTTGTGTTGTAAAAGAGGTACACAATAAGGCATTCGGATGTTGTCTCTCTCTGTATAAATGGAGGATCCTGGCTAACAGTAATTTAAGCATTGACAGGAAGGAACCTCCTGATGACTGACAGTGGCCACTTTCCAGCAGCAGCTACAAGTGGAGGGAGAAGTTTTGTTGGCACATGGTGGGAAAGACAAAAAACTAGTATCATGATATCAGTCCCAATTTTAGGGAAAACTTTTTATTAAAATTTATAGTATTTCTTAATACACAGGAGTTAGCTGTATTTTATTAGATGACTGTCTTTTACATTTTTCTAAGTCTGTCCTTTTCCCCTCTTGTTGAGTCTAAAAAGTTATGGGTCCTGTCCTGAATTTGCAAGGCTTTCCAGAGGCCAGAAGAGACAGGATCAGAAATGAGGGCTTCTCATCAGTCTTCTGGGCCATTGCAGCATGACTGTTAAGAAATACATGCATACACACATACAAAACAACTTCCCATTTATTCTGATTTTTTTCCTGAGCTAACAGGAGGGTGGGATAGACATTTTGGTTAGTGGGTGGGGGTGGGGAGCCCTCCTAGAATGTCTCCCAGAAATGGGGCACCACTCACTCTAGTACTCTTCATGTTTGGAGTCCAATCCTCAGGAACAAATCTAGGACTAATGTAGGATTTTGAACTCTAAGGCTGCCTGCATGAGGGAGGCCAGAGGAATGAACAAGGGGCTAAGCACCTCAAAGAAAAAGCCACGAAACATGGCAACAAGCCATGAAATGAAGAAGGAATGTGGTTGAGTGCTAACCTAGTCAATAGATCAGGTCTCCAAGTGGAAAGTAAGGGATGAGAGCAAGGTGACATTCTTGAATCCTGCACTCCTGCCTCTATGATCTTCACGACCATAAAGCAGAACATGAATTCATGTTTCTGTTGGGCCCAGGCAGGTTCTCAAAGTACCTAGGCCTTGCCGAATACCTCGGTGGCATTAGACATTAATGCTCAGTTCCACTTTATGGGTGTTCTATCCCCATGATTTTGTCGCATTCCTGCCTTTAGTTGTATCAACAAGATTTTATATCAATTGGACAAATCCTACCTACTTCCAGAAAATCAGGATCCATAATTCTTAGCCATTTATTTTAAGGGTAAAAGCTCTTCTTTTCCATCCTCACTCCTGTTCATTTCTGAGGTGAAAAAGGCAACTGTAAACTTTGATAAATTTTCCATTCATTCTCCTCCTCTCCTTCAATACGCCAATCAAGCTGTCAGCTTGCTTTCTCTGCAGATTCATAACACTTCACCTTCAGTCTCATTAACTGATTTTCCTTTTGTTTCACATGAAGAAAACTCATCTCAACACTTAAAACCCTGGGAGTTACAATTTAGAACTTCTTCAGCTGTCTTTTGGATTTTTAGCTCCCACTGCTTGTTCTTTATTTTCCGCCTTTCAAATGGAAAAATTTCCTTTTTTTTTTTTTTAAACCACCTTTCGTTGACCCCATCTTCAAATACGGAGTACGATTTACACTCATATTATAGTTTTTATATATGTCAACTTTTATAAATTTCAAAATATAGTCAAACTTCACTCGTTTGGACGCTATTTGGATCTTATGAAAGTTAGGAGAGAACCTGGGCCACAGTTTGCTTAGATATGTCGCTCCCCTCAAGTGTTTTATGCCCAATTGAAGATGTAATCTGTATCTTAGAGTACCATTGAGCCCTTGCCCTAAAGTAGGATTGTCCTTAGAAGTAAGCACAGTGAGTGCAGGATCATTCAGAGCATTTCTGAATGCAGGTGACCTTTGCTGGCGGTACTTGGTGAGCTCAGTTTAAGCTAATGTAGCTACTCGATTGCTGAAAAAAACCTATGTTTCTAAAACTTAAAACTAGGTTGTGATTAAGGATGTGGTTTCAGAATCTGACTGTCTTGTTTGCAATCCTGGCTCCACAATAAACTTACTGTGTGATCTTGGGCAGGTTACTTACTTCTCAGGGCCTCAATTTCTTATCTGTAAGGCATAGGAAAATATAGTAAATACTTCCTAAAGTTGTCTTGAAGATTAATAGAGATAAGGTGTGTCAAATACTTAGCACATGGCCAGGAAGATGGCACTCAATCGGAGGCAGCTGACCAAGTTTGTGTTCTCCCAGAAGCAGATCCTGGGACAAGGATTCAAGTGCAAGTAGTTTATCTGGGAGATGATCCCAGGGAACACTGGCAAAGGAGTGTGGAGGTGAGATCGGAAAGGGAAGGCAGCCAATCAAGGATGCAGTATCAAGTAGGTTATCACTGTGGGCAACTGAAGATTGTCCCACTGGGGACCCCTGGGAGATTGTAGAGCACACATCTCAGAACTATGCCCACACTTCCTGCCAAGCAGTAAGGGAGCCAGGGTGTTTATACATCAATTCCTAATGACTATGCCAGGAGCACTGCCTAGAACAAGGGAGACATTGACTCTGCCTTTGTGGATCTTACGTTTTAATGGAAATAAGGTACAGCATCTTGGAATTCTAACTGTATGCATTTTACAAAGTTGCCTGGGTCCTACCAGTGAGGCTGTGGTCAGTCAGGGGGAAGCCATGCCTGTGGCTGCTGTGTCAGGGTAGCAGGGCTTGACGCCAGGGCAGAGAATCAGAGCCGCTCAAAATAGTCAAGTTGGTAGCCAGGTTGTCAACAGGATATGTCAAATCCACAGGGCAAGGTAATTCCACTGGATGGAAAATGGGGAGGACAGGGTAAGAGCCAGAGAGTGGGCCAAGGCAGGTAGATCAGGGCAGGTCCCTCCACAGAGAGAAGCACTAGGGCACCCCCTAAATGATATCTGCTGCATGCTGATGGCTTTTAAACTTGTACTTTGAAAAAAATGATACAAGTCTATAAAATTTAGAGGAGGAGTTTTTGTTTACCTGAAAAAAATAGGGAAAATAATAATTTTCTATGTCAATGTCATAAATCTTCAAAATTTGAGGAGACGTCCCAGGCCTTTGGAAAACTAAACTTGCACTTCATTCAAAGTTCAGCTTCAAATGTCACTTCCTCAAGAAAGCCTTCTTCCCCAAATACCTCTTTGCCCTTCCACATTGTCATGCCTCCCTATAAATCTCCTTTGTGGTACTAATTTTGAAATCTTGATTATAGTGACATGTTCAGCTGTGTCATTAGCCATTTGATGACCACCTTCCTGAGACACTTATCCCAGGACACTGGCATAGTGCAGGCCAGAGTCAATACTCAGTAATAATTTGTTGAATGAAAGAGCAAGTATTGCTGTGTGAGGTTTATAAAATATCATGTAGGCTACTAAATAGTAGTCCAAGAAATGCAAAAACAGCCCCTCCTGGATGATTTTTCCCACTGACTCTTTCAGCAGTGTTGCTCTGCAGCTCTCTCTGTACTTGGAATAGTCCTGGCCCCCTCTATTGCTGAGCAGTACAAAGTGCCTTTCTTAGCGACATCCTTAGTGGGCAATTGCTCAGGAAGTCCCCCTTGGTTGGTGAATGTAATGCTGTGAAGCTCTTGCAAGAAACCACTCAAATTCGAGGCAGTGGCTGAGGCCTAGTTGTGTTCTCAGGGGTCTTCTGCAGGTCACAGTTACCACCAGACACTTGCCTCAGAGAGCCCTCATACTTCCACCAAGAATTTTTTTTTTTTTTTGGAGGATGGCTGGTTCGGGGATCCGAGCCCTGGACTTTGGTGTTATAACACTGTGCTCGCCACAATTCTTTCATGAGCAGCCTTTGAGTATGGCACTTTCCTCTCCCTTAGGACTGTTCAATCCCAGGTACCTAAGGGCCTTGGTCATACCCCTAAGCCATCTTCCCTCTCCCATGGGGTGGAAGGGCACTTGAGTAGGCATTCTAGGGACATCTTGGGTCATCCCACGATTGCCAAGTTATTTGTGCAAATTAAATTCTGACACCAACGCTGGGGAAACACTCATTTACTCAGGGTTGTGAGAGAGAGGCTACAGAATCTCATGGTTTTGCTATAGGCTGTCTTTGCTTTGCAAGTTTTTGATAAAGAAATTCCAGATGCCACAGTTCAGTTAAATAACACCAGTCCCCTAACAACATGATTCAAATTTCAGTTACCATGATGTATTAACTCTGAGTGTGGTAGTATTATGAGGTGGGGCTTTGGGGAGATAATTAGGTCATGAAGGTGGAGCCCTCATGAATGGGGTTAGTGCCCTTATGAAAGAGACCCCAGAGAGCTCTGTAGCTCTCTTTCTCCCATGTGTGGGCACAAGGAGGTCAATAGTCTGCAATCCAGAAGAGGATCTTCACCAGAACTCCACCATATTGGCACCCTGATATTGGACTTACATGCTCCAGCACTGTAAAAAGTAATTTCTGTTGTTTATAAGCCATCCAGTCCATGGTACTTTGTTATAGAAGCCCAAACTGACTAAGACAATAGTGTATGCAAATTGCTTGCTATAGTGCTTCATACACAGCTGCGTGCTCAACAAATGTTAGATATTATTATTACTGCTTATGATTCTGTCATAATTTTTTTGAAAATGCCATGAACTAACATGGGTGAAACTGAGTTTAATATAAACACAAACACAGCCTATAATTAGAGAAAGATGAGTAAAAAGAAGCAGGCAACAAGGGGCCATATGTGGGAGAGGAAAGAAGAGGATGAATACTCTTCTCATGGAGATAGGGAGTTGGGCTGGGCGTCCTGATCTCCCTTGGCTTGACTGGTGGCTGTATATGAAACTTAATTTCTTTTTGGTTCCTGTGGGCAAATGGCTGACAAGACCTGGCTATTTTTCTACTTGTTCTTATGCAGAGGTGGCATACAGCAGTGTGTTTCTGTTTAGCTTCATGTAAAGCATGTCATTTAAAAAGTGAATTAATTCACAACATTTATTAATTGGGATATTTCATATAAAAATCCATACTTCAGTCTTTATTCACTTGGAAGATCTTCTATAAAAGTGATCCTCATGTCATTGAGGCAACAATTGGCTAGACTGTGTATATGTTTTTATCTCAGCCCATATCACTCAATTGTGTTACCTGCTTAGCCTCTGAGGAAGGTGGTTTGTGAGATTAATTGGGCAACTTGTTTTTCTCATATTATCAGACAAACCCATACTCCCAATATAAGATCACCACCATCACCATAACGCACATTGCTGATATTACCTTGACTAGGAAACTTGATATCCTTCGTGTCTACAAATGTGTCTACAGATTATGTTCTCCCAAATTAGCCCTTTCAAGACTGTAAAAGGTCTACTTGTAAGGTAACAAGTTAGCTTAGTACAGTTTCACGGATGCTGGCTGAAGACCTGAGACTTATGAGTTAGAGACAAAGGACAGTTCATTTCTCACAGCAATAGCAGTCGCCCAAGCAGCAGCACTTGTCCTCGTTCCCTAAGCCTCAGTTCTCACAGGGCAACACAAAGAGAACCAGGTGACACCTGCACATGGGTGGCCCGTATTTTAGGAGAGGAATCCTAAGATTAGGGAACTTGAATCTTTATAATGGTCAGTAAGCGTACTTGACCTTTGCTCTAAAAGGAGACATTATCTTTATTATAATGAGACAATCAACAAACCTGCCCTTTGCTCCAAAGGGAGACATTATCTCTGTCTTCTAAGGCTGTTTGCTATACAAATATCCTAGAAAAGTTAGTCTGGAACAAAGGCCTTTACTTGTAAGATGTGAAGAAACACAAAAGACCCACTGAGAATTGTCTGCCAACATGCACCCAGCATCATTTTTCCTGTCAACCTTGCCTTTACTTTTGAACAGGTTTTCACTTACTAAAAAGGGAAAACGTGTTTCTTTGTTCTCACACATTACTTCTGACACCAAATATGTGGAGGGTTTTCCAACACCAACCAATTCTCCCACTCTCCGGACACCAACTGGGTGTCCTACAATTGAATTCTGACACTACCTACCTAGAATTAGTGCAGACCCCCAATGTTAGGGACTCATAGCAGGTCCCCAGGTTACCCACACTTTTGGGTACATATCAGGGGTTCCCATGGGTTCAATAATTTGTCATGACAGCTCACAGAACTCAGTGAAACACTTACACTTAGCAGTTTATTATAAAGGATATGATGAAGTATACAGATGAACAGCCAGATGAAGAAGTACATAGGGTGAGGTCTGGAAGGGTCCTGAGCACAGGAGCTTCTCTCCTCATGGAGCTGGGCTGTGACACCCTCCCAGTACATGGATGTGTTCATCAACCCAGGATCTCTCTGAACCCTGGACTTTAGGAATTTTTATGGAGGCTTCATCATGTAGGCGTGATCCATTATTAATTCAATCTCCAGCTCTTCTCCCTTTTCTGGAGGATGGGGGGAGTGGGGCTGAAAATTCCAAGCTTCTAATCATGGTTTAGTCTTTCAGGTGGCCAGCCCCTATCCAGGAGCCCACCAAGAGTCACCTCATTAGAACAAAAGACACTCCTATAGCCCCAGAAATTCCAAGTGATTTAGGAGCTCTGTGTCAAGAACTGGGGTCAAAGACCAGATATTAGAACAAAAGTTGCTTCTAGCACTACCATCTCTCAGGAAATTACAAGAGTTTTAGGAGCTCTGTGTCACAAACTGAGGGTAGAAACCAAATACTATTTTTTATTATGTCACAGTTACCCAAAGGAAACAAACAGGAAACTTTACATATGAAGTATACTATTTAATCGCTCACTAAGCAAATATTTACTGTACACTTATAATGATAACAGATGTGCTAGGCCCTGGAAAAACAAACTTGAAAAAGACCCACTCTTTCCCCTCAAGGGGCTCATAATCTAGTTTGTGAGTCAGGGGAGTAAATCGGCTTCAGGAGGGCTCACGTCAGCAGGTTCCTGAAAGAGGAGGAATACAAATAAGAAGTGGAAAAGAAGAGCCCAAGATGTCAGGCAGAGAGAGAGAGGGAGTGACAAAAATGGTTGGAGAGGAGGAGGGGTGAGATGACGAATTGGCGGACCATGATGAGAAATTTGAACATACTCGAGGGCAATGCGGGAACAGCCTTGGAGGCAGAGAGACCAGCTAAGAGGCTTTTGTGAAAATCTAGGCATGATATAGTGCTGACTTGAAATAAGAAAGTGGCGGTAGAAATGGAGGGAAGAGAACACAGCTGAGTGATAGGTACTGATGAGGTGGAATTGATCAGACTTTGGGATGAACTGGATGAAGCAGTGATGGGAGAGGGAACAATTGAAGATTGTGCAGTTTTCAACTTGGGCAACTGGGTGATTGTTGATGGCATTAAGTAAGTCACAGAACAGAGGAGGAGGAACAAGTTTGGGGCAAATATAAATAGCAGAAATTTGGACACTCTGAGTTCAAGGTACCCATAATCCAAGTGGAGATATCCAGTAGCTAAACATACAGGAATCTTATGCCATCTAAATCCAAGGTATTAGTTTTTAATTGCTAGTATCAGATTAATGCTCTTTATAATTTAAAAATTAATTCTTTCAATATACTAGATTACATGCAAATCAATAACTATCAGACAAATATTATATATAGGAAGCATATAATGACTTGTAACTGATACATGTAGAGAAAAGTTACAGCTGAAGATGCTGTGTGGATGGACATCCATTAAGCAGGCGACTCACAAGCCTGAATACAAACCCAGAGTGCATCACAGTGTGTTCTCTTCATACTCAAGCAAATTTTTTAAGGAAAGGAAATAGCACTTCTTTTTAATTCAAGGTGTCAATTCCATTGTAATTGCTATTGATATATTGCTAATGCATCAAGACAATTTGTGATTTAAAAAAAAAAAAAACACCATCCCAGTTCACTGTATCAGTTTCGTGTTCACTAGAGCTTTCTTTGGGCAGATCTAGCTTTTATAAAGTTTATATTTACCATTCAAAAGTCATGATAAAATAGCTAATTTTGCCTCTGATATTGTCATTATTACCAAAACAAAATTAAATTCCAAATTATTAATGAACTGAGTGAATTTTCATTTCTACAGAGACCTTATAAGAAAGAAATATTTCCCATTAAACACTGCATATTTATTTACTGAGCTAAACAAATGAAATGCTTTCCGCCAAATCCTACAGTATGTATTTGTCACAATCAATGAAAACAGAAATGAGTAGGACCAGCCATAATTGGGTACCAATTGTCTCTTCATCTATTACTAATGCTTCTGATCTGTTGAAACAATTGCCTTTTCCCGGGCCATGCTACGGTTCATATTTCCCGGATTCATCGTGGAAGCATTGCCAATAGTGAGCTTTCCGAAAGTCACCACTGTTCAGTCCTACTTTAGTTACAGCACCTAACAAATACCGAGGAAAGGGACACTATATTATCTTGTTGACATGGCAAGGCAAATAATTCCAATTTGATCAAATGCAAGTTGTCGTTCAGTCAGACAATCACTGTCTCAGACTTTTACTTTTTCTTTATATGACTTTTTTTTTCTCTACATGTCAGCTGTAGTAGGTCATGTCTGCATTGTTTCCACTACAAGCTTTTTTAGAGTCACCACTAAGGGAATATTTTGGGATGCTAAATATTTGTTTCCAGGTTGACATTAGCGATGGCACATTTTCTCCCCCTGAAGAATATATTTCAAACAGTTGTTTACCAGTAAGCTACATTTCTTTCAATTCTTTTCTCTCCATTTTCCCTGAGAACGTAAAACCAAAGGTGATCAGCTTCTAATACATTAGTGCATGGTCATTGAAACGCAGTAATGATTGGAGAAAAAGGGAGAGAGATGATCAATTGTCTTCTGCTTGTTACTGGGGAATCAAGTATCATTGGTTCAGACTGGTTTTCATTTCAGAACCAACCAACCATTGCAGTCTTCGACTTTTCTAGTCTCCTCACTGAAGCTGAACGATTCTATGAAGATGAACATTGTAAGGTACCTGATCTACTGTTTCAGTCAAAGCCAGCAATAATTCTGGGGGTTATTCCACACAGAGCCTGCCAGAGTCAGAGGAAAGCTTCCACATCAAAGTGTTGTTGTCCCTTTTGTGCTTGGAGGAATTAATTGGCTTCTGACAGGCCTCCGGATTCTAGAGGCTTAGCTGTGATTGTTGTTCTGGTCTCTTTTGAGAGCAGCTTATGTTTGGGGTGGCCCAGGATCTTCAGGGCTTGAGTCCATTTTCTGTTGTTTAAACAGAATACCTGAAACTGGGTAATTTATTTTAAAAAGAAATTTATTTCTTACAGTTTCGGAGCCCTGGAAGTCCACAGTCCAGGGAACACATCTGGCAATGGCCTTCTCCTGGGTGAGAATGCTCTTACAGGGTTCTGTCGCGATCGGGGTGTCACATAGCAAATGGCCTGAGCAAGAGAAAGCTAAACTTTTCATTTGCCCTCCTTTTAAAGCCATCAGAACCACACCCATTACTCCATGAATGGATCAATCCATTCACGAGGGCACAATGCTCACAATCCAATCACCTCCTAAAGGCCCCATCTTTCAAATACTGTAATTGGTTTTCTCACTCTCTTAATACTGTTACAATGGAGATTAAGTTTCCAGTACAGAAACTTTTGGAGGACACATTTGACCCATAGCAATAGGTATGAGTTATTAGAACAGATTCTAAGAATGCAGTGTAAGAACAGAAGAACATGGGGGTAGCAGGGCAGAACTTAGAGACGTCATTACATGTCTTGAGGTTCAATGCAGAATGCTAAAATGTACCTCCAAGAGAGAGCAAGTCAAGCCCAGTTTAAGGTATTTTCTTCTTCCTGGCAGGATGATATATGCTTGTGGGGGGGGGGGGATTGTCAGTTTCAAGCTTTCCTCCTTACTCTATTTGCCATTGCTGGAGATTCCGTGCCCCTGTGATGCCTTCTTCTCCATCAGGGGTGCCGCTCCCTCATTTTGCTTCTGTCTCCTGGCACCACTAAGCTAGAGCAGAGAGCCACTGCTTCATGCTAAGTGAGTTGTACAGAAAGTAAGTGCTGTGGGAATTCAGAGGGGGATGACTTAGGAGGAGAATGACATGGATCTAGAAAAGCTGGAAGCTTGGAAGTCAATACTGGGTGGATGCTGAAGCCAGACTCCCTGCATTTCAATGTCAACTTGGTTGCTTCCTAGCTATGACACATCAAGCAAGTTACTGGCCTCTCTAAACCTCAATTTTGTCATCTGTCAAATGAGGCTGATAAGAGTGCCTACTAAATAGGATTGCTGTGAATATTAACTGGGTTCATACTGATAAAGCACTTAGTCCCTGGCACATAGTAAGTGCTTTCCTAGTGTTAGTTAAATAATAAATCTGCTTAAGCACAACCTTGTTGAGTTCCCAGGATGAAATTCTTCATACACGATGTAGTTATACACAGAACAGACACATTTTAATGCTAGTTTTGACTCTCCTGTTAGCAGATGGCATCATTTTATGGCATTGAGGGAATGGCAGGAAGCCTGACAGAAGAAAGCACAAAGGTGTAACCAGAAAAGAAGCCATAATAGAGGTAAACAAGTGAGGCCACTGTACCAGAATCTACACCATCATGGGAGCCACTAGCCACATGTGGCTATTTAAATTTAAATTAATTAAAATTAAATAAAATTTAAAAATTCAGTTTCTTAGTTGCACTGGTCACATTTCAAGTGCTTGATAATCACATGTGGCTAGTAGCTACCACATTGGACAGCCCAGATTTAGAGCATTTCAATCATTGCAGAAAGTTCTATTGGACAGGGCTGATTTAGATTTTTTTTTAAAGATATACTCATTTTATGTAATTCAATTTTTATTTCAACCAACACAATTTCTAAATGTCTGACTTGTCAGACTTTTGAGATCAAGAGGTTCACAAATTAAAAAACTCTCTTTTGTAAAGCTGCACATCCTGATTTGCGACTCTGAAAACGGTATGACAGACCTATGAAACTCAAAGTTGGGGAAAAACTGAAGTTCTGCCTGAGCCGGCAGGAGCAATGCAGTGATTGTGCTGTAACGGTGACTGTCTGTAAGATGATCAGAGATGTCTCTGGGAAGGTCCCAGGATATGTATTGACTGGATCCCTCTGTGCCAGTGAACAAAGAACTCTTCTATTAGGAGAAAGGCCGAAGTAGAAGTATCACTCGACTTTGTTTCTATACAAGAAGTGTTGCCTAAGTCTTGATTTTTACAACTGAAGTAGATATATAATTTAAAAATAGAAATAGGAATCAAATATCAGCTGGACATTTTGTGACCTGACTTTGTTTTGCCAATAATCTTTTTATCCTCATCCACAGAGACCATATTTGTCACACCTCTAAAGGATGTTTGTATAGACTCAAATACTTCATTCTAAACTAACTCTTTTGGTGACTTCATAAAGTTTGGAGCTAAAGAAACCCTCTAGGAATTGTTAGTGACACTTACTGGACTGGGCTGGTCTGATTTTATTACTGTAGTCATGATTTTGGTACTCACACTTGAAAAAATCAGACAACCCCCTCAACCCTCTAAATGTTACCTTACCTTGGGCCGGCCCCATGGCACACTCGGGAGAGTGCGGCGCTGGGAGCGCAGTGATGCTCCCGCCGCGGGTTTGTATCCTATACAGGGATGGCCAGTGCGCTCACTGGCTGAGCGCTGTGCGGGCGACACGAAGCCAAGGGTTGCGATTCCCTTACCAGTCACGAAAAAGACAATAAATAAATAAATAAATAAATGTTACCTTACCTTAATGAGATGGATTTCTGTTCAGAACATGTTACAAGACAAAGTGAGTGGTGACAGGAAAACCAGGGCCTATCATAGTGCCTGAAATTATACCATGATTGATTAAATTCTTTGAGTTGCCTTATATTTACATAGAGTGTCTATATTGCCAAGCACTTTTGCACACATGATTTCACTTAATCCTTACAACAATCTTATGATCACGATAATTATCTACATTTTGACAGATAAGGAGACTGAAGTTTGACAAGGGACAGGGATATAAGTCACTTGCTTAAAGTCACCAATGGGGGTAGCAAATCTGAGACTTGGATTTAATTCCAAAGCCAGCTCCTTTTCTATCACCCAAAAGTCATCTCTTGGCTTCATTCTTAGCGTCACTTTTAAAAGTGCAGGTATCTTTAAGAAGGCTAACCCATCTAACTTTTGTAAACCACTCACACTTTAGTATAAATTGGAGGATCACCTTGATTGTCTCAGTAACGAGAAGTTTAGAAACAAAAAAATCACAGAGAGAGATTTTAAAAGCTATTTCTGCTAATGCAGGCCCTCAAAGAATGGGAGTGTTGTTGGTGGGGTGAGGAGAGGGCCACTTGAAGCTTGAGGGGAGGGTCTAAGTGGAATGCTGCCCATGGCAGGGAGCTTCAGGGTGTCAGGGCAGCAGAAGGTGGTAGGGATACCCAGAGAGTGGAAAGGGGAAAGATAAGTGGAAAGGGAAAGGAGAATGTATCAAACATGTTTGCCTACCTGTCAGTTTTTCTCTGCTCCAGCTCATAGCCAGTAGAATATTTTGTGGTATGTTATGGTTCCATATTTTGAGTGACCAATTCTATGGACTGTAAGCAGAGCTTTATCAGGCAGTGGGGCTTGTTGAAATGAAAAATGAGCTGGAGTAGCTATTTTTATATCAGATAAAATATACTTTAAAGCAAAAATCATAAAAAGAGATAAAGAAGGCCACTATATAATGATAAAAGAATCTATCCATCAGGACATAACAATCATAAATATATACACACCCAATGTCAAAGCAGCCATATTTATAAAGCAAACACTATTAGATCTAAAGAATGAGATAAACACTAACACCATAATAGTGGGGGACCTGAACACCCCACTCTCAACATTAGACAGATCATCTAGGCGAAAAATCAATAGAGAAACACAAGATCTGAACAACACTTTAGACCAATTGGACTTGACAGATATCTACAGAACATTCCACCCAACAACCTCAAAATATTCATTCTTCTCATCAGCACATGAACATTCTCTAGGATAGACCACGTTAGGTCACAAAGCAAGTTTCGTAAAATTTTTAAAAATCGGAATTATTCCATGAACTTTTTCAGATCACAATGGATTAAAATTAGAAATCAATAACAAATGAAACTCTGGAAACTATACAAACACATGGAAATTAAACAACATTCTATTTAATGACATATGGGTCCAAGAAGAAATTAAACAGGAAATCAAAAAATTTACTGAAACTAATGAAAATAATGACACATATGAAAACCTGAGAGATACAGCAAAAGCAGCACTAAGGGGGAAATTTATTGCATTAAATGCTTACTTTAGAAGAATGGAAAGATGGCAAATTAACAACCTAACACTTCACCTTTAAGAATTAAAAAACAAGAACAATCCAAACTGAAAGTTAGTACATGGAAAGAAATAATTAAGATCAGAGCAGAACTAAGTAAAATAGAAACCTGAAAAACAATACAAAAGATCAATGAAACAAAAAGTTGGTTTTTTGAAAAGATAAATAAAATTGACAAACCTTTAGCAAGGCTAAACTAAGAAAAAAAAGAGAGAGGACCCAAATAACAAAAATTGGAAATGAAAAAGGTGATATTACAACTGACACCTCAGAAATACAAGAAATCATTAGAGACTACTATAAACAATTATATGCCAACAAATTTGAAAATCTGGAGGAAATGGGTAAATTTCTGGACACATACAAACTACCAAAACTGAGGCAAGAAGATATAGAAAATCTGAACAGACCAATAAAAATAAAAGAGATTGAAGCTGTTATCAGAAGTCTCCCAACAAAGAAAAGCCCAGGACCAGACAGGTTCACTGCAGAGTTCTACCAAACCTTCAAAGAGGAACTGATACCAAATCTCTACAAACTGTTCCAAAAGATTGAAACAGAGGCCATTATTCCAAACTCATTCTACGAGGCAAACATCACCCTGATACCAAAACCAGACAAAGATACATCAAAAATAGAAAACTATGGGCCAATATCCTTGATGAATATAGATGCAAGAATCCTCAACAAAATACTAGCTAACAGAATACAGCAACACATACACAAAATTATACACCATGATCAAGTGGGATTCATCCCAGGGATGCAAGGTTGGTTCAACATATGCAAATCAATAAATGCGATAAACTGCATTAGTAAAAGCAAAGACAAAAACCATATGATCATCTCTATAGATGCCAAAAAAGCATTTGACAAAATTCAACATTCATTCATGATAAAGACTCTCTACAATTTAGGTACAGATGGAAAGTATCTCAACACAATTAAAGCCATAAATGATAAGCCCACTGCTAATATCATTCTGAATGGGGATTTTTCCCTTAACAACATGAACTAGACAAGGATGCCCACTCTCACCACTCCTACTCAACATAGTGTTGGAAGTACTAGCCAGAGCAATCAGAGAAGAGAAGGAAATAAAGGACATCCCTTTATCCCAGATTGGAAAAGATGAAGTCAAACCATCCCTTTTTGTGGATGATATGATCCTATACATTGAACAGCCTAAAGCCTCTACAAAAAAACTAGAGTTGATAAATGATTTCAGGAAAGTTGCAGGATACAAAATCAACACACAAAAATCAGTAGTATTTCTATGCTCCAACAATGAACATGCAGAAAAAGAAATCAAGAAAGCTAGCCCATTTACAACAGCCACCTAAGTATTAGGTCTAAAGTTAACCAAGCATATGAAAAATCTCTATGAAGAGAACTACAAACCACTGTTGAGAGAAATTAAAGAGGACACAAGAAGATGGAAAAGATATCCCATGCTCTTGGATAGGAAGAATTAACATTGTGAAAATGTCCATATTACCCAAAGTGATCTACAGATCGAATGCAATCCCCATCAAAATTCCAATGACAGTTTTCTCAGAAATGGAAAAAACTATCCAAACATTTATGTGGAATAACAAAAGACCACACACAGCCAAAGCAATCCTGAGCAAAAGAAAAATAAATAAAGCTGGAGGCATAGCACTACCTGACTTTAAACTACATTACAAAGCTATAATAATCAAAACAGCATGGTACTGCCATAAAAACAGACACACAGATCAATGGAATAGAATAGAGAACCCAGAAATCAACCCATACACCTACAACCACTTGACCTTTGACAAAGGTACAAAGTCCACACACTGGGGAAGAGATTGCCTCTTTGACAAATGGTGCTGGGAAAACTGGATATTCATATGTAGGAGAATGAAAGTAGACCCATACCTCTCACCATGTACCAAAATCAACTCAAAATGGATTAAAGAATTAAATAGACATCCTGAAACAATAAAACTCCTTAAAGAAAACATAGGGGAAACACTCTAGGAAGTAGGAGTGGGTACAGACTTCATGAATAGTACCCCAAAAGCACAGGCAACTAAAGGTAAAATAAACAAATGGGGTTATATCAAACTAAAAAGCTTCTGCACAGCAAAAGAAACAATCTACAGAGTGAAAAGACAACCAACAGAGTGGGAGAAAATATTTGCAAAATATGCATCAGACAAAGGATTAATATCCAGTATATACACGGAAATCAAACAACTTTACAGCAAAAAATCAAATTACCCAATTAAAAAATGGACAAAGGAGCTGAATAGGCATTTCTCAAAGGAAGGTATACAAATGGCCAACAGACACTTCAAAAAATGCTCAACATCACTCAGTATCTGGGAAATGCAAATCAAGACCACTTTGAGATACCATCTCACTCTAGTCAGTATGGCTAATATCCAAAAGACTGAGAATGATAAGTGCTGGAGAGGTTGCAGAGAAATAGGAACTCTCATACACTGTTGGTGGGACTCCAAAATGGTGCAGCCTTTATGGAAAATGGTATGGAGGTTCCTCAAACAATTACATACAGATCTACCTTATGACCCAGCTATTCCACCACTGGGAATATATCCAGAGGAATGGAAATCATCATGCTGAAGGGATACCTGTACTCCCATGTTTATTGCAGCACTATTTACAATAGCCAAGAGTTGGAACCAGCCCAAATGTCCATCATCAGATGAGTAGATAAGTTAAATGTGGTATATCTACACAATGGAATACTACTCTGCTATAAAAAAGAATGAAATACTGCCATTTGCAACAACATGGATGGACTTAGAGAAAATTACATTAAGTGAATCAATTCAGGAACAGAAAAAGAAATACCACATGTTCTCACTTACTTGTGGGAGCTAAAAATAAATAAATAAATGAACACACAAACTAATCATGGGGGGGGAGACACAACAATCACAACAATTCCTTGAACCTTTAAGTCAAGTGAACAGATATGATGTAGGGGGAGGGGGAGAAGAGGAACAGGTAAAGGGTTATGAAAATCAACTATAATGTATATTGAGAAGTTAAAGTTTTTTTAAAAAAAGGTATGCTGAATTCTCAGACACAGACAAATGCTAAAGACTCAGATGGGCCTGAATGAAATTATAAGGAATATTCTCTTGCATTTTCTCAGGAATTACCAGATCCACTCTAGTCTAGAACATTAAGCAATCCATTTCAACTGTGCATTCCTCCCGAGACAAAGCATGTGTCTATTAAAGGCCCTGGCTGCTGAGTGGGGTGAGGGTGACCTCACAGTGTACAGAAACCAATAAAGCACTTTTAGTCTGGCAAATCCCTGGTCCATCATAGCTCCACAGATGTTAGTTTTAGTAAAAAAAATTCAGATGCATTTGCCAATGGAAAAGCAATGGAAGCTCACTGTTTTCTGTGTTTGTTTTTATGTGTGTTCGTCACTGCGTCCCCAGCCGCCTCCAGCCAGTTCTCCTCACAGCTACCCCTCCCCGTGTTGTCACCCCTTGTCCGTGCCTCCTCTTCTAGCCAGCTTCAGCTCACCCTCCAATCCCTCCCTTACCCACTCTTTGCCTATTTTACCTAAAGGGTTATTAGTCTAATAGAGGCTTTTAGGGGACAGAGCAGTGAAAATTGTTTTTGCAGAGGCAAAATCTGTCTTCGCTATGAGCTGAAAAGTGGTACAAAGGCACTGTCAGCCAGAAAGGGCACTGGTGTGGGAGACAGGCAGGAGACCTGTGTCTAGTCCCAGCTCTGTTCCCAGCTGGCAGGGACACTTGGGACAAATCACTTCCTTTTGGAGCTCAGGTTTCCTTGTCTGTAAAACAAGGAGGTTCCCTACTTACAGAAACTCGAATATGGTTTGTAATCAAGACATAAGGTTGGAGAGTTAGAGATGCAGTTGTCCTGAAAAGTATTCTTTTCTAAAGACTGAATTAAAATAGTGCAGTTTTTTAAATTATAAAACTATTTCATTGGAAACAATGAAAGCAACACACACATGCGCATACACACACTAAAATTGAAAAGTCAGAATTATCTATAATCTCCTCAATAAGAATGAGATTATTCTTAGATCTATCACTGTCACCTTGATAAATCTTCCTTCTAAAGGCACCATGGTTGATAAACAATTTCAATAAAGTTGCAGGATACAAAATCAACACGGAAAAATCGGTAGCTTTTTTTATACTCCAAAGAAGTAGCAGGAAAAAAAAAATCAAGAAAGCAAGCCCATTTACAATAGTCACCAAAAAAATGAAATGCCTAGGAATCAATTTAACCAAGGAGGTGAAAGATCACTACAAAGAGAAGTATGTATCACTGTTGAAAGAAATTAAGGAGGACACAAAAGGACAGAAAGACATTCCATGCTCTTGGATTGGCAGAATTAACATTGTGGAAATGCACCGACTACCCAATGCAATTTACAAATTCAATGCAATCCCAATCAGAATACCAATGACATTCTTCCCAGAAATAGGAAAAACAATCCTAACATACATATGGAACAGCAAAAGACCCCAAATAGCCAAAGCAATCCTGATCAAAAAAAATAAATAAAGCTGGAGACATACCACTACCTGACTTCAAATTATACTACAAAGCTATAGTAAACAAAACAGCATGGTTCTGGCATAAAAACAGACACTCAGACTAATGAAACAGAATTGAGAACCCAGAAATCAACCCACATACTTACAGCCAACTGGTCTTTGACCAAGGAACCATGAACATTCATTGGGGAAAAGACTGCTTCTTCAGTAAATGGTGCTGGGAAAATTGGACATCCATATTCAGAAGAATGAAACTACATCTGTCCCCCTCACCATATAGCAAAACCAACCCCAAATGGATGAAAGTCATAAACATAAGACCTGAAACTATAAAACTCCAAAAATAAAACATAGGGGAAACACTCCAGGATATAGGACTGGGCATAGACTTTATGAACAAGAGCCCAAAAGCACAGACAACAAAAGAAAAAATAAACAAATGGCATTGTAGCTAACTAAAAAGTTTCTGCATAGCAAAAGACAGTTAACAGAGTGAAAAGACAACCTACAGAGTAGGAGAAAATATTTGCAAACTGTTAAATTAATATCCAGACTATACAAAGAATTCAAAAAACTTAACAGTAATAAAACAAATAACCTGATTAAAAAATGGGTTAAAGGAGCTAAACAGGCATTTCTCAAAGGAAGATATACAAATGGCCAACAGAAACATGAAAAATGCTCAACATCACTCAGCCTCAGGGCATTTCCCTGATGCTGAATGATATTGAGCATTTTTTTATGTGTCTGTTGACCATTTGTGTATCTTCCTTTAAGAAATGCCTATACAGCTCCTTTGCCCATTTTTTAATCAGGGTAATTGCTTTTTTACTGTTAAGTTGTCATCTCACCCCAGTTAGACTGGCTATTATCAAAAAGACAGAGAATAACAAATGCTGGTAAGGATGTGGAGAAAGGGGAACACTCCTACACTTTTGGTGGGACTGTAAATTAGTGCAGCCATTATAGAAAATAGTATGGAGATTTCTCAAACAGGTACAGATAGAACTGCCATGCAATTCAGCAATGCTACTGCTGAATGAATTTGGATATATACCCAAAGAAATGGAAATCATCATGTGGAAGGGATACCTGCACTCCCATGTTCATCGCAGCTCTATTTACACTAGCCAAGAGTTGGAACCAAACTAAATGTCCATTGTCAGACTACTAGAAAAGGAAAATGTGATATATATACAGCATGGAATACTACTTGGCCATAAAAAAGAATGAAATTCTGCCATTTGCAGGAACATGGATGAATTGAGAGAAAATCATGTTAAGTGAAATGAATCAGGCATAGAAAGAGAAATATCACATGTCCTCACTTGTAAGCGGGAACTAAAATATAAACAGATAAACAAAAAAAGAAAGAAAGAAAGATACAACAATTACAATAATACATTGAACTTTCAAAAGGAGAGAACAAAACTGAGGTTATCAGAGGTGGGAAAGGGAGAGAAGAGGGAGATAAGGGAGGAATTGGTAAAGGGCCGTGAAAAACAATGACATTGTATAGTGTTGAATATACTAATTATCCTGATTTGAGCTCACATATTGCACATAGGTGTTGATATTCAACTCTGTACCCCACAGAAATGTACAATTAACTATGTTACAGTGAAAAATAAAAAAATAAAGGCACTATGCCCAGAGAGGGCTTTTGCGTTCCAAAGTAAGAGATAGAAGTTTGAATTGCCTATGTTCACTGCAGCATTATTCACAATAGCCAAGATATGGAATCAACTTAAATGTTCATCAACAAAAGAATAGATGAAAAATGTGATATATATGTATATATATATACACACACACACACACACACACTCATATACATACACACAGACAATGGAATAGTATTCAGCTTTTAAAAAGAATGAAGCTGTCGTTTGTAACAACATAAATGAACCTGGAGAACATTATGCTAAATGAAATAAGCCAGGCTCAGAAAGACAAACATGCACGATCTCACTCATATGTGGAATATTAAAAAGCTGAACTCACTGAAGTAGAGAGTAGAATGGTGGTTGCCAGGGGCTGGGGGCAAGGGTTTTGGCAAAGGAAATGGGGAGGTGTTGATCAAATCGTACAAAGTTTCAGTTAGACAGGAGGAATAAGTTTTTGAGATCTACTGTATAGCATGGTGACTATAGTTAATAATAACGTATTGTATATTTCAAAATCGCTGAGAGTAAATTTCAAATGTTCTTACTACAAAGAAATGATAAATATGTGAGGTGATGGCTATGTTAATTATCCTGATTTGATCATTTCGCATTGTATACATATATCAAAACATCATGTTGTGCCCCATAAATATATACAATTATAATTTGTCAATGAAAAAAAAGTTTGAATCACCTAAATATTGTACAAATTCTGTACAATAAAAATCACCAAAAGCAAAGGTAAGGATTTGTGTGTCATATTTTTCTTGTGCCTGAACAACCTGGTGAAGTAGAACACACTTGGGACCTGAAATGAGCAGATCAGGGTGCTGGTCCTTACTCAGCCCGTTATTGGCTGTAGTAGTCAGAGCCAAACTGCTTGCCTTCTGCTTGTTGCCCCCTCCCCCAACACACAGATCTTCCCTCTCCTTCTTTGCCCTGGCTGTGCCCTGGGGGACTGACCTCTGTGGACTGCATCACCCTTGCCCTCTGGCTTTTAGTTGGGTTTGGTCAGCAGGGGCGCCAGCAGGAGACAGGAGGCTGAGGGGAGAGAAAGGTGTGTTTACTTCCATCCTTCCATCCCTCCCTCCCTGGTAGGATGTGATTTTGGCAGTTCCTGCCTTCCTACGTCTATAGCCACAGCTCTACCAGGAGGCCCCTCTTCCAAGACTGGTGCTCTCCCCTGGTCCTGGTAATACTACCTCTTCCCCTGCCCTTGCTGGTCCAGGGAAGTTGAGGCTGCAGCAATTCCCCACCATGCTCTGCCGGGACCCTTGGGCCTGCCCACAACGATGTAAGCAGTCTCTTCGTTCAACTGTCTTTGGTTACCCTGTTGAGTGCACCATCTGTTTCCTGCCAGGATCCTGCCTGATACAGAGTCTAGCCAGTAAACAGAGCCCTCTTGAGTGTTGAACACAGAGCACTTTAACACTGGGAGCTGGTTACTCAGGTAAAGGGATTGCTGAGAAGCCAAACAGGCCACTTGGCAACTCAGAGGTTAGCAACAGCAGGAAACCACAAAAACAGAGGGCAAACGGGAGGAGGCCATGACACAGGCACTGAGGAACTGAGGTCAACCAGCAAAAGCTGGCACCAGGATGTGTCTGTCCAGCAAGGGAAAAGACACAAACCCTGCAGGAGGAGCCACCTGAGGCAGGGAAGGGTGGTCTAGCTTCTTCCTCCCCGTTCTATCTCCCCTCATTCCTTCCACTGGCTGCTCCCGGCCAGCTGACACAGGAGACTCCTCAGAAAATTGGCCTGCAGTACTCAACCCCCCGCCATACAGAGAGGAGCAGCAAAAGGACATGAGTTCAGACTGAGAGAAAATAGGTCCAGAACCAGCACAATGGCTGTGACACCTTGGACCAATTACTAAGCCACTCTGAGCCTTCATGTCCTTATGTATGAAAGGAGATGGTTAGTACTTTACCTAGCTCGTGGGGATGCTCTCAATCAAACCTAAATCAGCCAGAGTATGTAGGTGTGTTTTGTGAACTCTAAGGTGCTATGTAAGGCGTCTTAGTGTCCTGGAGTTTATGGGCCTGTCAGTTTCTAATACTATCACTTTTGTTCTTGAGCAACTGCTTTTAGTGTAATACCTTAACCAAAGAAATGCCTTCACCAGACCAATTCTCCTAAACTGCCTAGGAGCCTGTTTTGCAAGAAAAGGCAATTAAAACGCAGGCTTAGGAAATGCAATCATTTGTTTGTGACTAGGGTCTACTGGCTACCAAATCAAGGAATCTGCAGGGGGGCCTGGCTCCTGTCTTGAGCAGCCCAGCTGTATCCTTGAGGATATGTGCCAAGCCCAGTATGACACATTGAGAGAAGTGTGCCCCCTTAGTGGTTCCCACGCCAGGCAGTGTTTAGGAAGGGATAGCACAGAGGCAGATGGAAAACAGGCACATCTCTGCACAAGATTAGCTTCCATGTCCCCTGGGCTCTGGTGAAGGCAGAAGCCAAACTGGGGAGTCAGCTGCTTGCACAGAATCACCGCCCCACCAGCAGGATGCATTTGCTCAGCACCTGCTTTACGAGGATGGCGGAGATTGTTTAGGACCTGCCTAGTCCTTCCTCCTTCAGCCACTCATTTTACCTCTGATCCCCCGTCCAAGCAATTCCTTTCTTCCTTCCACTTTTGTTTTCATATCCATCCTCAAGAGGGATCTGAGGTCAGGGCTTTTAATTACTGTATTGCATCACCTCGACAGTGGTTCCAAAATCTGGCTGCATTTGGAACCATCTGGGGAACTTTTAAAAATCTCAGTGCCTAGGCTGTACCCTAGACCAATATCAGAAAGTGGGGCCTAGAAGTTGATATTTTTTTAAATTCCCCAGGTTATGCAAATGTGCAGCCAAGTCTGAGAATCAGTTTTTTAGGAGTAGAATTTAATCTCATCACGTTGTGAATTAAAGTCATAGTACTCCTGCTGAAGGAATGTTAGCAGGAGAGGTCTGTTGTAGGACAGGAATTGTCCTGCATCACAAGTGGGCTGCAAGAAAGGGAGCTTATAGGGTGGTGAATGGTCAGGTCCTTCCAAGGCATGAGGCAACCCCAGATCACTGCGCTGCTCGGGCAATTGCACAACCCCACCATTTCCACCCAGTCTGGTGCCAAAACTGTAGTCTTCTCAAAGGGAACCAAGGTCTTGGAATGGCATGAGAAGAAAATATCCAATTCTCTGTATGTCACAGAAGCTTTAAGCCATGGGGGTTCAGCAGACTTTAGACATTATCTAAAATAAGACGAGAAAATGTGGCCTGAGAGGTTAAGTGACTTTTATGAGGTTCCACAATGGGTTTCGGGCAGAGCGAGGATGGACTCCATCTAGGTCTCCTTCCTTGAGATCCTGCCATGGTTCCATCCCCCTCTCCCTGCATCCTCATGCTTCTGCTGGAATTTGAGCTCCCTTAGCATCAAAGTGCACTTCTGAAGGCTTTTAAAATGATGATTCTTGTACTAAGATCTAAATAAATAAGGCAGGGCAGTGATAATGATTAGGGAATGTTTATGTTTTTCTGTGCATGAGGGCTTCACATGCTGATTTGTTTACCTGGCAAATAAACTGGAGCCTGTGATGTCACTACATGTAGATAAAAAGTTCAAACATTCATCTATGTAAGCAAGGGAAAGAAAACTTATTCTGGTTGTGAGAAACAAGTAATATTACATTGAACTCTAGCATGTTACCTTGGATAATTTTTCAGCATTTGGGGAAGAAAGATAACTTTCACTCAGTTCGTTGAAATGATTATGGAAATATTCTCAAAATTACATTAAAAAAATTTACATTGTGCTTTGGTGCTTTTGTCAGGTAATGTGAAGTAATATCATGGAGACATCTTACAGTTACCACGTTTAAGGAAGGGTTCAGTTTGAGAAATGGGCTGATTGCTTTTATTGGGGACAGAAATAAGCAGATAAAAGTAGAAAAGGTACTGGAAATTTAGGCAGTGACCTAGAATTTTGAAACCTGATTTCCCCTCAGTACTGTGCCCCTTAGCTCCAATAAGATCCGTGGCTCTTGTAGACCCCAGGGCCAGGACTCGGGTAAGGGAAGGGAGGTGCATAGGACACGAAATGTAAAGAAGTGTCCTTATCAGGTACTCAGACAGCCCTTGTGTGACCCTGAGAGAGTGATGGAAAGTTTTGCTTTCAAAGAGTGAAATCGATAACTTACGAGGGTTGCTTTAAAGGCCAGGAAATGACACAAGAAGTACACAGAAAGTTTCATGAAGGAAGGTTTTGGTGCCCAGAAAGCGTGTAGGGAAAGAAAAGGTGTAGGAGAGTCAAAGAGAGCCTAGGAGCTAAAGTAAGAAAAGGGCATGATGTATTAAAAAACCAAACGTTCATGAAGGATCACCATGAGAGTCTGGGGAACAGTTTCTCTAACTGGGGCGTGTATCGGAATCCCCTGGAGGGCTTATTGTTAGACCCCACCTGCCAGAATTTCTGATTTCATAAGTCTGGACAAGTAGTGGGATTTGCATTTTTAACCAGCTGCCAGGTGCTGTAATGTCTCTTGAACTGAGTCTCTCACTGAGAATCTAAAAATGTTTTAAAATGTACTTAGGATTTGTTTTAATCAGGTGTGGTAAGGTAACAGACACTGAGACAACTGCTTCTGAAAGAAGAGTTTATAAGAGGAGGGAGCATGTTATGTCACCTAGGGCCACACGGAGAAGAAGCACCAGGGTAGACCTGGAGGCAAAAAGAGTGAGGGAAAAGTGTGGGTTTAAGCCTTTATTGTGGTTTTTGTGGAAGGAATGGTCGAGGCAGGGGAAGCAGTTTGTGATGGACTAGTTCGAATAATTTCAGCAGGCCTTTACAAGGTGATTAGATTGTGAGGACTGTACCCTCATGAATGGACTGATCCATTTGTGGAGTAATGGGCACAGTTCTGATGGCTTTATAAGGAGCGCAAATGAGAAGGTCAGCTCTCATTTGCTCATGCCATCTCTCTCACTATGTGATACTCTGAGTTGCTGTAGAGAGTCAGCACCCACAAGAAGGCCCTCACCAAATGTGTTCCCTGGACTTTGGACTTACAGCCTCAGAAACTGTAAGAAATAAATTTCATTCCTTTATAAATTACCCTGTTTCAGGAATTCTGTTATAAGCAATGGAAATGGACTAATACGGTGTCCAAGAGAATTTTTTGCAACAATTAAAATGGCTCCATACCTAACTTGAGAAACATATTGTGTTGGCATTCACATTAATCTGCACCAATGCCCCTCTTCAGTCTGGACATCAGGAATATAAAAGTCATCAGATTATTCTCCCTACCAAGTCATTCCTTTGTCTCTTATCCACTCAAACTTTTTGTAAACCCACAAGACTCTGTGCGTATGTCTATGTGTGTGCATTCTCACACAGAGTTTTACTAAGATACTCTGAAATATTACTTTCAAAAATGATTATGTAGGTCACTCACCTTATTCAAGAGTCAAATAATTGTATGTGTGTGTGTGTTGGGGGTGGGTGTCCTTCATTGTGTCTCTGTGGCAAGACAAATAGCGGGGAAAGTTCACTTTTCTCTGAAGAGAATCCAGTATACTAAGAGGATAAAGTAGCATCATTTTCATCAGTCCGATACACATTGCTACTGCTCAGTGAACAGGTGGTTATTTATAAGGTGGCATTCTACGTCCGCTGCTTGGCATGTAAGGAGTTTTCTGAAAAAATCACAGTTTCTTCCAAACTTTATTCGGGTCACTGAAGCTGAGGTTTCAGTGATACTTGAACTCTTTTCTGGGCTGAAAAGTGTATAGAATTCCCCTACAGAACCACAATAAAGTCTGGAAATTACTTCTGGCTGGGGTAGAGTTTTCATGAGGGACTTAAAAAGCCTTAAGTGTGTGCTTAGCTGGCTATAAGGGAAGCCATGCGCACCCCAGCAAAATAGAGCGATACCCAGTGAAACATTTCATGGCCCACAAACTGTCCATTACTGATTTGCAGAACTGGGACACAGAGTTAATTTTTCCCTATTTTATTTATTTTTGTTTTGCTGAAAACCTATGGCCTGACAAGGCACACCTGCCCCACCTTCAGCATTCTGTTACTTTTTCAGGATTTCTCACGTTTCTTCCTTCTCAAACCCTTTATTTCTCAGACCCCTTGCCTCTGTTCCTGCCATTTCTTTCTTCTGTTATTAATCAACAAATAATTAGATAGATATTTAATTATACTGGCTTAATATTTACTAATGTTTTCTAACTTACATGGGTAGGGAACAAAATAGCATAACATGAGGTCCCTGAGCATAAATTCAAATCTTCTTCCACTAGGTAGAGACTCACCTTTTTCAATACCCATGAAACATGCCTTTCTGAAGATTGTAATTATTAATAGAAGCATCAGCCAGTAGTTTGCCTGGGGCAACCCTGCAAGGTGGAAAAGCTGCAAGAGCTGGCTCTCTTGATAGAAAGTGGAGAAGGAGGTGGAGGGTCACAGAGGCCATACGTTGGATTCCCAGAAGGAAGTTCCAGGATCGGGAGCAGAAGCACAGAGGGTCATTCAGAAATGGAGGAAGCATTTTTCTTTTCTCACAGCTGAAGATGGAATAGAAAACTAGAGAGGATTTACAGAGAGAGAGTCAGATATTCAGCTCTGATGGTTTAGGAGATAAAATGGAGAAAGGAAACAGATTTATTGAAACCGGACAATGTACTAGGCACTTAACTAAATGCCTTACATACATTGCCTCATTTAGCCCTTTTAACACTTCTGTGGGCTAGCTATTATAATCACCATTTCACATTTGCGGAAATTGTCCAAGGTCATACAGTTAGACAATGGTGGAGTCAGAATTTGCATTAAGGTCTTTCTGACTGCAGAGCCCAGGAACTTTCCATCCCATCTTGCTGATGACCCAGTTTGAGGCTGGTGGGAATGTGCTGTAGGTTTTTGTGTCTGCTTTGCAAGCCAGAGATTGTGCTCTGACATCAACTTGCATATCATCTTTCAAAAAAGTTTGATGTGTGCATGAATGTTTTATTGTTATTATTATTGTTCTGATTCTGGAGGAACATGTCTTTAGAATTTCAAATCATGCATGACTCATTTCCTGATATATGCTGTCACCATAATTTCTTTTATGAAAATATTGAATGCAGGCTTTGGAAATAAGAAAGACTCCCTACACATGCACTGTAGAATAATGCTTAAGCTAAAAAAGAGAGAAAAAGGTGATCTTATTAACCCAGTTGCTTCCATATAAAATTCCCACAAACTGTCAGCATCCTACAGATTCCACCCACATTGCAAATCCTACTGCAATACTTTGAACAAAGACATCTATTTCAACAACATTCCGGGCAGCTATTGAAACCACCTTCAGGATCCAGCACTTTCTTGACCAGCTCTGTAATTAGGTGTGAGGCTGTAAAAGCCTTCTAGTGCATAAGAGGAGAACCTTGAGTTTAGTGTTGTGGGGCCACACGTGGGTAATGCGTGTATGGTTTCACTCAGTAGGAAAATCAGATGCATAGAGATGATACAAACACACTGCCACTCACTCAAACTGCATCTCTGGCAGATACCTGGGAAGTATACCAACACTTTCCTTCAGCCCAGAAGTCTTAGTCCTGCTTTGTGCTAGGCAACTATTGATTGGTTTCTTTAAGATGAAATCCACTGGCCATCCCTGATCTAAAAACATTCTTTTTTTTTTCTTTTATGTCACCCCCCCCTACCTAAACCCAATCTTGGGTTTAGAAGTGCCTTAATGTAAAGACATTTTTTATGGGGAAAAAAAATCACATGGACATGACTCAAATGAATGCTAGTATTGTCTTTTAGAACCATGCCAACCAAGCCCTATCTAATTGATGAAATCTTCCTTCAGGACCTCAGCCGCTCCTGACCTCCTGCAGTGCATACCATCTACACCTTCAACTGGCATTTACCATAGGCTTCTTTGGGTTTTTATTTATTTTCTTAGATAAAAAGGATTGTAGACCCCTCACCAGTGCAGGCCACCTCTCGTCATACTTGTGTATTATGCTGTCATGTAGTGTTGTGCTTTGTTTATGGAAGTTGTTCAGAAGCGTGCATGATGATGAGATAATGCTTGATGGTGAACATTTGAAAGCAGGAGTAATAAAAGGACTAAGATGGTACAGATGGCCCAGCACTGATTCAGTTCAGCATTACTGGAGAACAGCTCAGCATCCACTCTTACTGCTTATGGGTCAGCAGTATTGCTTTGCAGAGAAAAGGAAACACACTCATTCTAACAGAATGTGCAATTTTATTCCAAGTAAACCACAGTCTCATGCAGAGGAAAAGGAAAGGAGACAGGCCCAGGATCTCTCTACCGGTGGCTTTGTGTTGGAGAACAAGGTGGTCACTCACGCATGCCCCGACCCCTCCAAGACAACTAGGTTTATGGGGCATCCTTCCTGGATCTCTGAGGTGGAAAGGGATTTGTGAAGCTACTCCTTTTTGGTAGCTTTCTTCAAGTCTTCCTCTGCTCTGTCAGGTGCAGCCTGGTTTAGAGATCTCAGCTGTTGGACCCTCTGCCTAAAGTGGGGTGTCCTCTCCTCTCCATCTGCCCATGAGGTTTCCTAATCACCCTCTGGCATCTTGGCTCTCTGCCTTGACATACGGATATAGCAGCACAGAGAGTTTTCCTTTGGGCACTCCCTCAGTTCTCAGCCTGTGCTTAGCAGTTTTAAGTAAGAGCTTGTTCTGCTAGTATCTTTGGCAACAAAAAGAGGCATATTTATCATATATACATCATATATATCCTACATAATATATATGTATATGTGTGTATTTATTTCTTCAAATAAATATATATGAAACAGGCAATGAATATGTATGTGATGAAATTATAAGAACACAAACTGGAAAGACATCCACAAAATTAAGGATGGTTGAAAGGAGAAAGGTAAATGGCTGTGTAATCTTTATACACAGCAATCCTTCCTCAGATGGTGTCGCCACAATTCTACATCCCATGTAGGGTCATTTCAGGGCTCCGTGAGGGAAAAGGGCTTCCAATGAATGAGTATCAATAAATATGGTTCTCCAAACCCGTGTCTACCTTATGTAATATGTTTTTCTTCCTTTTATTGTTGAAACAAATTTTTTTTTTTGGTTATTAGATCATGGCTTTATTCTTTTTTTATTTTAACTTCTCAATATACATTATAGGTGATTTTCATGACCCTTCACCCATTCCTCTTCCCCCCCTCGCCCCTCCCCCCATCATATCTGTTCACTTGTCTTAAAAAGTTCAAGGAATTGTGATTGTTGTGTCTTCAAATTTTTTAAAGTACAGGCAAAGTACAGAGAATAACGTAACAAACACTCAAGTATGCAGAACACATAATTGAATTTTGTCATTTGCTTCAGATTTTCTTAAATATGAGGAAAAAATTACAGATACAATTGAGAGTATCTTTGTATTCCTTCTCCAGAGCCATTTACCTTGTTTCTGACTTTTTATTTTTATGGACTTGATAAGTGTGAAATACGGGTAGAATCTAATTTTTGTCTTTATTTGCATTTTGCTGATTACTTGTGATGTTAAGCCTCTTATTATGTTTATTGGCTATTTGTATGCCCTCTTTCATGAATTGCCTGTTCATATAATTTACACATTGTTTTCTGATTTGTTTGTCTATTTCTAATTGATACATAGAAGATCTTTAGTATTCTGAATACCAGTCATGTGATAGTTACATGCACTACAAATATATTTTCCCACATGGTTGTTCAACTTTTAATATCATCTGTGATGTATTTTTTATAGAAGTTTTAAATTTTAATGCAGTCCAATTTATTAATATTACCCTTTGTGACTTGTGCTTTTTATGACCTATGCTGAAGACATGAAAATTCTTTGAGTTTTTTTCTAATAGTTTTAAAGTTCCGATTTCCACAATCAGATACATACATTTGAAATTTATTTTATGTCAGTGGTAAGAGGTAAAATTTTACTGTTTTCCCAATAGGAATAATCAAATGTCCTGATAGTATTCACTGAATAGTTTAGAATTTCCCCTATGATTTATAAAGCTATTTCTGTATTAATTATTCTATATTAATTCTTAATTAATTCTTCTATATATGTATTAATTCTTCTATATATTAATTCTATTTCTGTATTAATATATCTAGTCTGTTTCTGGGCTCTCTATTCTGTTCCATCAACTTTATTTATTCTCATGCTAATGTCATTTTGTTTTAATCACTATAGTTTTATATAATCCTTTATATCTGGCAGAGCAAATGTTCTCTCCCTGTATTTTTTCAGAAACATCTTGGATTTTCATTCAAGTTTTACTCTTTTATATGGATTTTAGAATCTGTTTGTTAAATTACATTAAATATCCTGGTAGGATTTTAATTGAAATTGCATTAATTTAGAGACTAACTTGGTAAGAATTGACAACCTTAAAATATTGAAGCATTGCATTCTTAAGCAAGTATACTTCTCCATTAATCTAGGTGTTTTTCAGTATTCTGCAATAACATTCGATGTGTTTCCACATAAAAGTCTGTACATCATTTGTTATGCTTATTTCTAGTTAGTGTGTAGTTTTTGCTGCTATTATAAATGAGATTTTCTATTATATTATCTAATTTTTTATTGCTGATATATAGGAATTTTACTCATTTTTATGTTGATCTTATGACAAGCAATTTTTATCTGTTGTGTAGATGATCATGATGTTTGTAAATAACAACAAAATTTGCTTCTTCCTTTCCAATCCTTTTGTTTTATTGCATTGTCTAGAAACACCAATATAATATGAATATTAGATGTAATAGGTGACATCCTTTTCTTGATTCTCACCTTAATAGGAAAGAGTTTAAATTTTAACCATGAAGTTTGATGGTTGCTATAGGGTTTTGGTATATCGGTACTTTTTGTCAAGTTAAAGAAGTTTTTCTTCTTTTTCTAGTTGTCTTAGAGGTTACCTTTTTAAAATCAGGCATAGGTTTCGAACTTACTTGAATCATTTTCAGCACCTATTCAGTTGATCATATATATTATTTCTCTGTACTGCATTCTGGAAGATTTCCTTAAATGTATCTTTCTTTATAAAATTAATTAATTAATTATTTTAAATTGACAGATAAAATTATATGTATTTATTGAGTACAACATAATTTATTGAGTACATCATATTTATCTCTGTTCTGGATTTGGTTTCCCACTAGTTGAGGATTTTATTTTAATTACACTATTTCTGATTTCTATCACTTCTAATTGTTTCTGTTATTCATAATGTCTTTTATTAATTCTATTATTACCTCCATTCTTTAAACTACAAGAATTTTAAATATATTTAATTTTTTTTCAGATTATTCGATTGTATCTAGCTCCTCAGGGGTGAGTTCTCCATTTCTTGTACCTATGGATTATCCGTCACAGTATAGATATGCTCTATAACTTTTTTTTAAATGAGCTCATCTTCAGTGAGAACTGTCTTCTGTAAGAAACCTGTAGTTTTCACTACTCTATATCAGTTCTTAGGATAATTTTTTCATTTGGCGTTTCTACATCTCATGGATACTACATCTCATGAATTGCTCTTTGCTAGAATATGCAAATGCAATTTATTTACTTATTTTTGTTAATCCCATATCTTGTGAACTTGCTTAACTTGTTTATTAGTTCTTATTGCTTTTCATAAGTTCCTTAGGATTTTCTGTCTACGCAATCATTTCATCTGTGATTTTTCTCCCATTTTTCCAATCGGCATGCTTTTAATATTTTTTTTCTTGCCTTCCTGCGCTGGCTAGAACCTCCAGTATAATGCAGAATAGAAGTAGGTGCATAGTTATATTTGCCTTGCTCCTAATCATGGGAAAGCATGAAATCTTTCGCCATTTAGTATAACGTTAGTGGTAGGTTTTTCACAGATGCCCTTTACCAGAATGAGGAAGTTTCCTTCTATTTTTAGTTTGTTGAGTGCTTTTATCATGAATGGGTATTGGATTTTGTCAAATGTTTTTTCTGTATTTATTGAGATGATCGTTTTTTTCTCTATTGTATTAGGATGGTGTCTTATATTGATTGATTTTTGGATACTGTCCAGCCTCATATTTCATAAACCCCACTTAGTCATGGTATATAATCCTTTTAAAACACTACTGAATTCAGGTTCCTAATATTTTGTTAAGGATTTTTGCATCTATATTCATGAGGGATATTGATCTGTAGTTTTCTTCTGATGCGTAATACAGGACTCATAAAATGAATTGAAAAGTAGTTCCCCCTTTTCTATTTTCTGAAAGAGTTTGTGTTAGAATTGGTATTATTTCTTCCTTAAATATGTGATAAAAATGATCAGTGAATCACTCTGTGCCTGGAATTTTCTTTGTGGAAACAAATTTAATCATTAACTTAATTTCTTTACTTTTATTTCTAGAAATTTGTCCATTTCAACAAGTTGTCTAATTTCTTGACATAAAGTTGGTCATACTGTTCTCTTTTAATCCTTTTAGTTTCTGTAGGTCTGTAGCAATTTCTTCTCTTTCATTCCTGATTTTGATAATGTGTGTCTTGAAAGAACAGGTAAACATATAATTAAAAGGATGGATCAAAATTAATTATTGTGTGGAGAGAACTGTGCAGTGAAAGCAATCTGAACAATGTTTAATAATCGAGACTTTGATCACGACTCTGCCACTTATAGCTGAGTTACCTTGCTCAAGTCATTCTTTTTTTTTTTTTTTTTTTTTTTTTTTTTTTTTTTTTTTTTTTTTTTTTTTTTTTGTCTTCTCAAAGAACCAACTGTGGATTCATTGATTTTCCGTATTGTTTTTCTGTTTTCTATTTCACTGATTTCTGCCTTTATTATTACCTTTTATCCACTTTGGGTTTGATTAACTTTTCTTTTTCTAGAATCTTAAGGTTGAATCTCAGATTTAAAAATTTTTCTTCCTTTCTAAGGTTTAAAAATCTACAAATTTCCCATTAAGAACTGCCTTAACTGCATCTCCTATATTTTGATATGCTGTGATTCCTTTTTTATTCAGTTCAACATATTTTCTAACTTCCCTCATGATTATTTCTTTGATTCATGTGCTATTTAGAAGTGTGTTGTTTAATTTTGAGTATTTGGTATTTCCCAGGTTTGTCTTCTGCGATTGATTCATAATTTAATCTTGTTGTGGTCATAAGACATACTTTATTTTTTAATTGACACATAACCATTGTACATATGTATGGGGTACAGAGCGTTATTTGGATACATGCGTACAATGTGCAATGATCACTTCAAGATAATTAGCATATCCATCACCTTATATATTTATCACTTCTTTGTGTTGGGAACGTTCAAAACCCTCTCTTCTTTTTAAATTTATTGAGATTTGTGTTTTGACCTAGTGTATGGTCTATCCTGGAGAATATTCCACGTGTGCTTAAAAAGAATGTGTATTCTACTGTTTTTAGGTGGAGTGTTCTATATATATATTGGTTAAGTTAAAGTGGTTGATATTACTGAAATCTATATCTTTACTGATTTTCTGTCTAGTTGTTCTATCAATTACTGAGAGAGGAGTAAGGAAATCTCCACCAATAATTGTCAAATTTTCTATTTCTTCTTTCAGTTTTGTAGTTTTGTTTCATATATTTTGGAACTCTTTTTAAGCTGCATTTCTAATTCCTATATTTTTAATATGGAATTTCTGCATTTTTAATTTCTATAGCTTCCTGATGTATTGAACTTTTTATCATTATGAAATGTCTTCATTTTAGGTAATAATTCTTTTCTTAAAGTCTATTTTCTCTGATATTTGTTTACCCACTTCAGCTCTCTTTTGGTCACTGTTTGCAGTGGTGTATCTTTCTCCATTCTTTAACTTTCAGTTTTTTGTGTGTTATTAAATCTGACGTATGTCTCTTACACACAGCATATATTTGGAACTTGCTTTTTTATCTCATCTGACAATTTTTGGCTTTTGATTGAAGTGTTTAGTTCATTCACATTTAATGTAACTATTAATATGATTGGATTTGTGTTTTCCATTTTGTTTCTTTATTTCTGTATGTCTCATGTCTCTTTTGTTCTTCAGTTTCTCTTTTACTGACCTTTTTGAGTTAAAGAAATATTTTTTATTATACCATGCTAACGTACCTATTAATTTTTAGCCTATATGTTTTTAAGGTTTTTTTTTTTTTTTGGTAATTTTTCTAGGGATTAATGTATGCATTCATAACTGAACAGTCTGCTTCAGGTTAATACTGACTTATATCCAGTAAAATAGAGCAACTTTGCTCCAATGTATCTCCCTTTCCTCCCCACCTTTGTGCTGTTATTACCACTTGTATTGTATGTATATATGCTATATACCCAATAATACAGTGATATTATTATTGCTTTTTTATTTTTTAAATTTTAATTTATCAATATTCAATGTCATTGATATTCATGTCCCTTTACCAATTGCTCCTTTCCCCCCATCCCTCCCCCATCATCAACACCATATCTGTTCACTTATCTTAACAAGTTTAAGGAATTATTGTGATTGTTGTGTCTTCTCCCACTCCCCATTTATTTGTTTGTATATTTATTTATTTATTTTTATTAGCTCCCACATATAAGTAAGAACATGTGGTATTTCTCTTTCTGTGCCTGGCTTATTTCACTTAATATAATTTTCTCTAAGTCCATCTGTGTTGCTGCCAATGGTAGTATTTCATTCTTTTTTACAGCAGAGTAGTATTCTATTATGTACATATACCACATTTTCCTTATCCACTCATCCAGTGATGGGCATTTAGGCAGGTTCCAACTCTTGGCTATTGTAAATAGTGCTACAATAAACATTGTAGTACAGGTATCCCTTCGACACGATGATTTCGTGGGTATGCACCCAGCAGTGGGAATTGTTTGAGGAACCTCCATACCATTTTTCATAAAGGCTGCACCATTTTACAGCCCCACCAAAAGTGTAGGAGGGTTCTTTTTTCTCCGCATCCTCACCAGTATTTATTATTTTAAGTCTTTTGGATGTTAGCCATCCTACGTGGAGTGAGGTGATATCTCAAAGTGGTTTTGATGTGCATTTCCCAAATGCTGAGCGATGTTGAGCATTTTTTCATGTCTGTTAGCCATTCATATATCTTCCTTCGAGAAATGCCTATTCAGCTCCTTTACCCATTTTTTAATTAGGTTACTTGTTGTTTTGCTGTTACGTAGTTTGATTTCCGTGTATATACTGGATATTAATCCTTTGTCACATGTATATTTTGCAAATAATTTCTCCCACTCTGTTGGTTGTCTTTTTGTTCTGCTAGTTGTTTCTTTTGCTGCACGGAAGCTTTTTAGCTTGACATAATCCCATTTGTTTATTTTTCCTTTGGTTGCCTGTGCTTTTGGGGTGGTATTCATAAAATCTACTCCCAATCCTACTTCCTGAAGTGTTTCCCCTATGTTTTCTTTAAGGAGTTTTATTGTTTCAGGACATATATTTAATTCTTTAATCCATTTTGGGTTGATTTCAGTATATGGAATGAGGTATGGGTCTAGTTTCATTCTTCTGCATTTGGATGTCCAATTTTCTTGGCACCATTTACTGAAGAGGCACTCCTTTCTCCAGTGTGTAGTCTTAGTGCCTTATTGAAGATCAGGTGGCTGTAGGTGCATGGGTTGGCTTCTGGATTCTGGATTCTGTTCCATTGGTCCATGTGTCTGTTTCACACCAGTACCATGCTGTTTTGGTTACTATAGCTTTATAGTATAGTTTAAAGTCAGGTAGCATTATGCCTCCAGCTTTATTTTATTTTACTTTGCTAAGGATTGCTTTGGCTATTCATGGTCTTTTGTTATTCCATATGAATGTTAGAATTGTTTTTTCCATTTCTGAGAAGAATGTCATTGAAATTTTGATGAGGATTGTTTTGAATCTGTAGATCTCTTTGGGTAGTATGGACACATTCACAATATTAATTCTTCCAATTCAAGAGTATGGGATATCTTTCCATCTTCGTGGGTCCTCTTTAATATCTCTTAGCAGTGGTTTATAGTTCTTGTCTTAGAGATTTTTCATATCCTTGGTTCAGTTTATTCCTAGGTATTTCATGTTTTTGGTGGCTATTGTAAATGGTATAGATTTCTTGATTTCTTTTTCTGCTAGTTCATTGTTGGAGCATAAAAATGCTACTGATTTTTGCACGTTATTTTGTTTCCTTCAACTTTGCTGAAATCATTTATCAAATCTAGGTGTTTTTTTGTAGAGGCTTTAGGCTGTTCAATGTATAGGATCATAACATCTGCAAACAGGGACATTTTGACTTCATCTTTTCTAATCTGGATGCCCTTTATTTCCTTCTCTTCTCTGATTGCTCTGGCTAGTACTTCTAACACTATGTTGAATAGGAGTGATGTGAATGGGCATCCTTGTTGTGTTCCTGTTCTTAAGGGAAAAGCTTTCAACTTTTCCCCATTCAGGATGATATTGGCAGTGGGTTTTTCATATATGGCTTTAATTGTGTTGTATCACATTTATTGACTTGCATATGTTGAGCCAAACTTGCATCCCTTGGATCAATCCCACTTGATCATGGTGTGTAATTTTATGTATGTGCTGCTGTATTCTATTAGCTAGTATTTTATTAAGAATTTTTGCATCTATATTCATCAAAGATATTTGCCTGTAGTTTTCTTTTTTTGTTGTATCTTGTCTGGTTTTGGTATCGTGGTGATGTTTGCCTCATAGGATGAGCTTAGGAGAATGGCCTCTATTTCAATTTTTTGGAATAGTTTATAGAGAATTGGTATTAATTCTTCTTTAAAGTTTTGGTAGAATTCTGCAGTGAAGCCATCCAGTCCTGGGCTTTTCTTTGTTGGGGGACTGCTGATTACACCTTCAATCTCTTTGATTGTTATTGGTCTGTTCAGATTTTCTATGTCTTCTTGGTTCAGTCTTGGCAGTTTGCGTGTGTCCAGAAATTTATCCATTTCCTCCAGATTTTCAAATTTGTTGGCATATAATTGTTTATAGTAGTCTCTAATGATTCCTTGTATTTCTGAGGTATCAGTTGTGATATCTCCTTTTTCATTTCTAATTTTTGTTATTTGTGCCTTCTTTCTTCTTTTTTCAGTTAGCCTTGCTAATGGCTTGTCAATTTTACTTATCTTCTTGAAAAACCAACTTTTTGTTTCATTGATCTTTTGTATCATTTTAGGGGTTTCTATTTCATTTAGTTCTGCTTTGATCTTAATTATTTCTTTCTGTCTACTAACTTTGGATTTGGAGTGTTCTTGTTTTTCTAGTTCTTTAGGGTGAAGTGTTAGGTTGTTTACTTGCCATCTTTCCATTCTTCTGAAGTAAGGATTTATTGTGGTAAATTTCCCCCAGAGTACTGCTTTTGCAGTATCCCACCGGTTTTGTTTTTCCCTTTTGTCTTTTTTACTGACCGGTAACGGGATCGCAACCCTCGGTGTTGCGCCCGCACCGTGCTCAGCCAGTGAGCGGGAACCGGTCTCCACATGGGATCCGAACCCTTGGCAGGAGCGCCGCCATGCTCCCAAGTGGCGCACTCTCCAGCACGCCACCGGGCCGGCCCGATCCCACCGGTTTTGATATGATGTGTCATCAATAAGCCACTGTTGTCTCTTCTCAGATTTTTATTCTTATTTTTAGTCTGGCTTCCCAGGAGTCATTCCTGTGTTTTCACAGTTCAGTGGCTAGCCAATGATTTGGGCAAAGTTTATGCTGAAACATCCCAAGCCTGCAAGACTTTCAACTTCTGCTGATTGATTTGTGTGGAGGTTAGGTAATGCATTCCAATTTGCAGCTAATTCTCAAGTCTCCCCTGGCTTTTCCTTTTTTTGAGCTCTGTCCATGTGTGTAGTTTGCTAGATATCCAGATAGTGGAGATCTTATCTCAGTCCTTCTACAGCTCTGGCATTTTCAAAATCTCCCTGTTAAATTTTTGGCTTGTTGCTCACTCAACCAGGACTCCAACCTCGGGCTAGGAAATCTGTGGGTTCTCCTCATTTGTTTCCAACCAAATTTGTTACTTTTAGCTGAATAAGATCTGCATTTTTGGCCCCCAACACTTGACCTCTACATCTACGGAGCTGGGAGCTGGGAGCAGGGCTTGTGAATAGCCCCGGGAATGGAAGCTACAGACTCCCACTGTTCTTACCTGAAGCTCAAGTAATTTCTGAAGAATAAATACTTCTCACTTTGTTTTCTACCTTTGGCCAGTTCCAAAGCTCTATAACAGTTGTTTTTGAAGCTTTCATCCAGTTTTGTGCTAGTTCTTTGCTGAGAGGATTCACTGATGTCTTAATGCCAGCATAACCTGAAGTCTTTCCTCTGTTTTGTTTTTTGTGACATCCGTAAGTTCCTCTTAGTCTCTCTTATGCTTTCTATAAGATCCCAGAAATATCAGAAAGATCTGGATCTCATCTCCCGGATTGACTGGACTCCAAGATGCTCTTAGTCAGGCAACTCATTCCCTTAAGCAGAACTTCCATCGGACTTTCCTTACCCTCATCGTGGAGCCTGGAAGCTTAGTTTCAACAGAGTGAAATTTTCCCTGCATAGAGCGATTTTTTTTCACATGGGGAAATCTTCTGTATGATAATGGGATTATTTATATATCCAATTAGTAATGATTTTTATTTCACTACGACTTAAAATTTGGAACAATTCTATCCAAAACTGGAAGTCTGGCAACTCTGGGTGTGAATGGGAGACAGATAAATAGTTTACTTGGATCATATGGAGGACATAAAATTTAAAAGAACCTTTAAAAAAGGAGTGCAAATTAATTTGGGGCTATAAAGCCCACAATTATAAATCTCAATTCACAAGGCAAGAAGGTGTTCCACAGTGTCTGGTAAGGGTGTTGCATGAGTCCTAAGCATTCCTGGGGAATAATATTTACTGTTGACCTTAAGCAAATTAGAAAGTAACTAAACTGGGATCAAAAAAATTATCCTGAAGGTAATAGCCTTAGAATGAGAAGGGGCCTTGAAGCTAATTGTAAATTGTTGTGTTATGGTGGGTTTTACCAGAGAACTATTCTTCCAATTTAAGGGAGGCAATATTGTATGGTGGCTTACAGCATATTCTTTGTTGTCAAACATGTTTAAATACACCAGGAAACCAGGATGATTCCCTCCCTAACTTTCCCTGCCCACACCATCCTTAAGAGACCTGATATTTTTGTGCAGGGCATCTGGTAGCTCCATTCACAGAGATCTATTTTTACTTTAAATTCACAACTAAGAAACTTTAGGTCTGATCAATTTACAAATTCCAAGGGCCAAGAAAGGATACAGATTCCCTTTTTTCAGAGGGTGGGGATAGTATCCTGGAATAACAAGACAGTAGGGTATCCCACTCAATTCCCACAGACCTGTGGATACTACCAGGATTGTGTGCTAAAGTCAGGATCAGGGTTTGTCTGGGCTAGCTTGAGGTTGTAGGCCAGGTCAGAGATAATTAGGGTCTATCATAGGATGCGTGATATGAGAGTAAAGAGGGAGAAGAAGCTTCCAAGACTGGGAGGACACTATTTTTAAAAGGCTTTTGAAGGCATTCTTTTAACTAAAGGAGGAAAAACTATGGTAGAACTATAAAACCTAATTAAAAATTGTCTTAAGTTTTTGGATCAGTTTGAATCCTTTGAGATAGGGCAAGTGGCTGGTGTTACTCATTCACAGGAGCACAGGAAGTCTGTAATTCAAACAGGCATGCCTGAATGCCTAGAATCTTTGAATCTTTTCAGCACTTTGCTAAATGCCATCAGTACTACACTAGGAAGTTTCTTTGTCTTTTTGACATCAGCATTCAAAGGAAACACTAAAACATATTACAAATATAATATACCTCATTTTCTTGTTTCTTGAGGCACCCGTTTTTCCATTCTGAAATTGGTATCCAGTTTTCAGTCAACCTATTCATTTAATGAGGTAGTGTTCCTTATTTCTTTGAAAATCTCTTATTAAATCAAGGATGTAGCTTAGAATCTATAGGGTCTTAGAATAGAAGATACAGTGAAAAAGTTATTCAGAGCACGAACTTTGGTCAGACAGAACTACATTTAAATTCTTGATTCATCAACTACTGGTTCTGTGACCTTGGACCAGCTACTTCATTTTTCTAAGCCTCAGCTTTCTCATTTGCAAAATGGGGATAACATACCCCACTCTGAGAATTATAGTTGTGAGTATTAAATGACATAATGTATATCAGATGGGAGTGAATGTTCCATTAATATAAGCTATTATCATGATATACATATTTTTTCTTCCTCTTTTAGCCTTGGATGGCAAGTATTACTTGCCTTATTCTCCAGAAATCAGGCTGAGGGAAAATTTATCAAACCACTAGTATATATGGAAGGTTTTTTATGTACTCAGCACCGTAACAGGTGCTTTGAGAATAGTTACAGTGTCATGGTATGGTCTTTGCCCTCTGGGAACTTATAACCTAGTTGAGGGCAAAGATAAACTCAAAGAAATGATCAGAGAATATGTTCTTGTATAACTGTTTCATGTAATGTAATTATTGAAGTCAGGATAAAAGTGACAGCACTCCTTGAAAGAAAGGACTTTGGTTCATGGAAATAACATGGATTCTAGAGTTAGACCAGCGTTCAAATCCTGATTCTACCATTTACTAGCTAGGTAATTTTGGGAGAGTCACTATGAGGAGTAAATATAAAGTCCATGGCCTCTAGCTGATGTTTAATAGGTAGTAGCAATTATTTGATACATTTTTGTTTCCTCCATAATGCAGCACCTAACTCAACAATTTGTACAGAAATATATAATCAGCAAATGTTTACTGAGCTGAAAAATTAGCATTTGTTATTTTCTTCTTCAGGCTGTTTTATTGACTGCTATAATAAGTAGCCTTATGGTGATCATCCAGGTGAAGTAAATTGGTGGACAATATGTGGGCTGTCATATTTTCAGAACCCATCCATGATCTGGAAAAGATTCATGAATTCAAATTAACTGAAAGGTCATTGTCTTCACTATCTCACTGATGAATATTCTAGCAGTCAGTTCTAGCAGGAAACGGTGTAAATTTCCTCCTTGATCTTTACCGTGCTGTATGTGTATTATCTTATGCCAAATACTCCACACAGGCAAGTGTATTGCTTTTTATATTAGATGTTCTTGAGAAAAACAGCAAATTACAAAGTTAATCAGTGAGTTTTCCTATTAAGCAGATCACTTTCTGGTTACTCTGTCAGGGAAACATTTGATGACTCAAAAAGAGCTTTCCTGAGAACTAAAAAGTATCCGAGGTTTACCCTAGCACTAAGTAGGGCTAGGAGGGCTTTCTTAATTCATTTCGCAAACATGCATAAGCTCCCACTATATGCAAGGAATTGTGCTGGAGCTGGGGGTAAAAAAAAAGATATATAAGGCCTATTCTCTACTTTCAAAGTTGTTTTGTACCAGAGAGAGGCACAAAAATAACTATAACATACGGTACAATTAGGTAGCTTACAAGAGTCACTGTTGTGCTTTGGGAAGGTGAATGTTGGAGAGATTAATTTCTTTTGAAGAACCTATGAAAACTCCAGGAGAAAATGCAACCTATCTTCAACTTTGATACCAACGTAGATCTCCTCAAGCTCTGCTGAATACTGAAGGTTGTAAGCTTATCTAAATGTTACATCTGCCTTAGGTGGAATTATGCCTACTTTTGTGACTTTGCAAACAAACCTGATCCCCAACTCTGACATAACAACTTCAGCAAACATCTACTTTCTTTTAAGCTTCCTCTTTACCTCCCTTCCACAGGCTGGCACTCTTCAAGGAACCCTAAATATACCAGCTTACTTGGTTGCTGATTAAAGTCAAATTCTGTTATGTGGAGCTTATATTTTTTAAGGGTACCATGTTATGATTTGGCTGTTTATTCCTGAATGGCCTATAAAAATATCAAATTTATTAGTAAAACAAATTTTCAAGAAGAAAACACAAATAAATACATGTTGCTTTAAAATATGAATGCTTATGAAATATGTAAAATGAAGAACTTATAAAAGCTGCACTTTAAATGCACCTTTGGAGGATTTCTCTGAGAGATAGGTAAGTTAAGGCTTTTTAAAATAAATGTTTAATTAAGTTTGAATTGAAGACCCCTCCTTCTTTATTTCTGAGTCAATCCACCTCTAGTAAGCATGAGCATTTATAATTAGAGTCATCTGTCTCAAATTTTTTTCTCTGCTGATTTGTTGTGGATAAGTGCTTCTAAAAACCTCTGAAAGGCAAATGTTGGTGGGAGGCAGTTTCCATGGTGACTGCAGAGTTTGTATTGTTGTTTTTAGACATCATAAATATGGGGGTTGCTTTTGCTTGTTACTTTGTTACTGCGTAGCTCTTCTGCATGGTAAGAAAGGTCATAGGGCAGAAGATGAGGAGGGTGTGGCCAACCTGATGGCCTTGGCATCCTGTGGTGTTCATTTAGAATCTTGGTGTCTCTCATATCTATTTGTCTAACTGTATCATCTGATACTGAATCTGATCGTGAGTGGACACACAACTCAGACACCCAGATAAGCATACCAGAGAGATACGCAGGTAGCATATACAAATGGAATTGGGGAGGGTTTGTCATCACAAGTGAATAAAAGCTGATAATGTGTCTTAATGCAGAAAATACATTATTTGTTTTACCGAACAAACTCATTTCCTCCCTAAGCAAAACTCTTTTAATGTTCAGTGTAATGTCTAGAGGAGGAAGAGGAAACTACTGCTTCCTTTGAAGTCAAATTCAGATTCATTTCCTTTTACCCCTTGCAATGGACATAATTATGAAACATTAATATTAAGAAAATGAGAGACAGCATGTTATGTAAGATCTGTAATAACTTCATTACACTATGACAGGGCCTTCCAGACAATATGCCTTTATGGAATCGAAGTCTCTATGTTTTCCTTAAAACGTTGCCTGGCAACTTGTGTAATAAAGAATTTAAACTTGCTCACAGAGAAATTTGCCTCAGACTCTCTAAACCCCCGGAATATCCTGCATAATAACAGTGTCTTTGTCTACCTGGGGGTTTGGGACTACACCAAATAGTCTAATAATGTGATTCATGGTGGGGGCTTTAGGTCATGACCTTTAGAGAGGCTGGAGACTGAGGTCAGCCATGTAGGGGGATAACCAGGTCCATGTGACGAGCCCCAGTAAAAACTCTGGACACCAAGGCTCAAGTGAGTTTCCATGGTTGGCAAAACTCTGTGCATATTGTCATGCATCATGGCCAGAATAATTAGCACTATCTATGACTCCACTGGGAGAGGACAACTGAAAGCTCCACAGGTGGAATTTTCCTAGACTCTGCCCCATGCATCTCTTCCCTTGGCTGAGTTTAATCTGTATCATTTTCCTATAATTAACTATGGATATAACTGTTTTCAGTGAGTTCTGTGAGTCCCATTAGCTAATGATCAAACCTGAGGGTGGTCTTGAGGACCCCCAAACTTGCAATTGTTGTCAGAAGTGAGGGTTGTCTTGGAGACTGTTCCTTAGCTTTGCCCAACTTTAGCTAAACTAGAACACTAAAATATGAGGAAATTGGTGAAGTCCCCTCCCGTCACAGGTCAGGTTCCCTAGGAAACAGGTTTTGAGACTCTGAGATCTGTGTGCAGGTGGTTTACTGAGGAATACTCTAGGATTAACCCCTGTGAGGGAGCAAGGGAAGCAGGATTGGATAGAGGGAGGAGTTGAACTGTGGGGCAGTCACAAGAGGTCTCAGCCAATCTCATGGGAAGCTCTGGAGCTGGGGTGGCCTTTTAGAATTGTCTTGAACTGAGGCAGATGGATTGGGCCTTTATATGAACCCTCTCCACTTCCTCCACCCTCAACCAATAATTCCATGTGGGTTATACCCAGGGAGCATGTGTGATCTTTGGAGAGGCAGCAACATCAGCTGAGGGAAAGTCCTGGGGAGGGACTCAGCTGTGAATCAAGAGGCAACACTTAACAGCAGCTGGAGAAATTACTGCCTCAGGCATGAAGTGATCTGGATGTTGCAGCAGATTATCCACTATGCCTCCCTTTTTAATTTTCTCTGGGTTCTAATGAGTGACTGTCAGGGCCAGGGCTAACTTAACTGGCTCTTACTTGGTGAGATGAAGGTCATAAAAGATGGTATATGTGAATGTCTGATGTGGAAAACCTCATGTAAAATTGTATGTCTCTACAAAATGAGATACTTGAGGAGAGACTGTTTCAATTTACCTCTCTACCCATACCAGGCAGAGAGGAAAGAGATAATGGAAATCTGTGGAAGCAAGGGTAGAGAAACAGAAAGTTAAAGTGATAAACACAAATTCCAGTTGAAGCATGATTAAAAATGAATTAAGGACATCACTGAAACTGTCATGTGTGTTTGTGGAGAAAAGGTGGGAATTTTGGAAATGTTCAAGTGCACCAGATGCTGTCAGTGTCCTACCTGTATCCCTTCTGCCCATGTTGGAGATTTCCCCTGGAAAGTTCCCTACATACAGTTTCCTGTGTCTTTCTGCCTGAGGGTGTTCTCCCACCACTTTGAATAGCACTTGAAGCAGTCTAGAAGTACTACAGTGTTCATGCCTCAGCAGGGCCCTTCAATTGATGTGGGATGGAAGTTGGTAGATACATAACCCAGATTCCTTGACCCTGAGAGGAGTATTTTCAAAGTTATATTCTAAACCTACAGTGTCCAATACAGCAGCCACTAGCCACCTGTGGCTATTGAGTGCTTAAACTGTAGCTAGTCTGATTTGAGATGTGCTGTAATTATAAAATACATACCAGATTTCTAAGACTTAATATGAAAGAAAGAGTGTAAACTATACCATTTATATTTTTTATATTGATTACATGTTGAAATGATAATATTTTAGATGTATTGTGATAAATTAAATATATCATTATCAACAACTTCACCTGTTCCTTTTTAAATTACTTTTTAAAATGTAGCTAGAAAACTTTTTTTTTTTTGTCTTTTTCCATGTCCGGCAACGGATCGCAACCCTCAGTGTCGCCCCCGTACCGGACCGGGACCGGCAACGGGATCGCAGCCCTCGGTGTTGCTCCCGCGCCTAGCTCAGCCAGTGAGCAGGAACCGGTCTGTATGTGGGATCCGAACCCTCGGTGGGAGCGCCGCAGCGCTTCCCAAGCGGCACACTGTAGCAGTGCACCACCGGGCCGGCCCAAGCTAGAAAACTTTTTAACTAGAAAAATTTAAATTACATATGTGATTTGCGTTTTATTTCTATTGGACAGCACTTTTCTAAACAGTCTTTCAGAAAATCCCCACAGGGATTGAAGCCCAGTTGCCCAGAGGTGTAGCCAACTCATTAGCAAATCTTTTGTTGGCTTCTCCTCTTCCCTGTCTCACCTCCCCACTCTCTCATTGTGTATCCTAGGATCACCTCTCGAATAAACTGTCTGTGCCTAAACCCTTGATTAGGGGTCTTCTTTGGGTGGGAGGGTGGGGGTAAGGGACAAACTAAAGACATCAAGTGAGCTACTATTTTATGACCCGAACCCAAAAGATGTTACTACAATTATGTCTAATTTATGAGCGTAGAGACATTCATAGTATTCTCTTATTATCTTTTTGATGCTTGTGTAGTCTCTAGTGATACTCCTCTCTTTCATTCCTGATATTGATAATTCATGCCTTGTATTTCTTGGCCAGTCTTACCAGAGGTTTATCAACTTTATTGTTCTGTTCAAAGAACCAGATTTGAGCTTCCTTATTTTTCTCTGTTGCTTTTTTGTTTTCAACTTAACTTATTTCATTATTTTTATTGTTTATATTCTATTTATTTATTCAGTTTCATAAATTTCCTTCTAAACACTGACGATGACTCTCTCCTTGACTGAATTTAGTCAGGGTCCTCTGAGCCCTCTTCTCAGCTAGACATTGATCTTTGGGCTTCCAAACTGCATGTCTTTGCAGAATACAGTTTTAGCAAGAATTTTGCTGAGTCAGTTCAGTGACAATCCCAGTGAGAACCTCCTAATCTGGTAAGAAATATGAGTTTGTTACTCTGATCACCTCAATATCTGGTCAAATTCCTCACCCTCCACCATCCCCCAAGTGATATCTGATCATCCTTGCCTGATTTCGGCATGAATCCTGTTAAGTTTAAGTTTACCAAGATTTACCCTACCCCTTTGTAATTTTTCATCCACTGACTCTTCACCCTGTTCCTTGGCTGTAAATCCCCACTTTTACTTGTATTCAGAATCAAGACCAGTTCTTTTTTTTTTGTCCTTTTTGAGACCGGCTGCACCGCGCTCAGCCAGTGAGTGCACCGGCCATCCCTATATAGGATCCGAACCCGCGGCGGGAGCGCTGCTGCGCTCCCAGCGCTGCACTCTCCCAAGTGCGCCACGGGCTCGGCCCTCAAGACCAGTTCTAAGCTAAGGTCTCCTTTCCCCTATTGCAGTAGTTCCTGCACTAGGAGCAAAATCCACTTTTACCACTTTACTGCGCAGCTCTGGTTCTTTTTGAGAGCACTGTTTTAGCTACATTCCACAGATTTTGATGTTGTATCTTCATTTTTATTTAGTTCAAAATATTTTTTACTCTCCCGTGAGTCATCCTCCTTGACCCATGGGCTACATAGGAGTATACTGTTTAATTTTTAAATATTTTTGGATTTTCCACATCTTTTTGTTAATGATTTCTAGTTCAATTCCATTCTGAGAACATGCAATTCAATTCTGAGAACATACAATGTATGATTTCTATCATTTTCAATTTGTTGAAGTTTATTTTATAGCCCCAAATATGTTTTTTATTGGTGAATGTTCCATGTGCATTTGAACAGAAAGTGTATTTTGCTGTTGTTCGTTGGCATGTTCTATATATGTCAATTAGTGCAGTGGATTGAATGGTCCCCCCAAAGTCATTGAAATTTAATCCCCAGTGTAACTGTTGAAGGTGGGAGATATTATGGTAATTGAAAGGTGGGGCCTTGAAGAAGTGATTGAACTGTAGGACCATGCCATAGTGAATGGATTAATAATGGTGGTCAGGGGCGTGGTTCTGAGGGCTTTAAAAGGAGAGCACATGAGAGTCTCTCTCTGCTCTGCCATTTTCTGCCATGTGAGACCCCAGCATTGCTGTAAAGCCACTATAAAACAAGACCCTCACCAGATGTGTTCCCTGGACTTTGGACTTCCCAGTCTCCAAAACTATAAGCAATAAATTTCATTTTATTACAAATCACCCAATTCCAGGTATTTTGTTATAAGCAGCAGAAATAGACTAATACAATTAGGTGTAATTGTTTGATAGTGTTGTTCAGGTCTTCTACAGTCTGGCTATTTCTCTTTTTTTTCTCTAATTGTCCTCTTCCTTAAAGCCAGATAGTTTGAATTTCTGTCCCCAAGCCTGAAGGAGATCTTGTAAGTCAGTAAATTTACATCCAGTATCAAAGACATGGAGGTTACCTTCTTGACCTCAGAACAGGCTCACCTTGAAAGAGGTTGTGGGAAACCTGCCTATTTATCACTGCTTCTGGCACTATGTTAATCAGTGCCTTACATGTACTGGGTACACTGTAAATGTGTGCTGAGTATGGTTGCTTGGTGGGCATGTCCCTCTTAAGGCTACCTCCTAATCTGGTAAGAAATGTGAGTTTGTTACTCTATTATGATTGAGTTATGGGTTTTTTTTTTTAATTTGGAAAAGAAAAAAATGCAAAATGTCAAGATCCTATTATAGAGAGGGGTACTGGCCTCCCCCCCCTCACTTTTCCTCTCAACAAATGCCCAATGAAATTTATTCCCAGATTAAGCCAGCAATAGATTTTTCAGCATTATCAATTGATGGTAATTTTCTGAGACTGGTTTTCAACCTCATGTTATAAAATGTCATGCTTTTCTGTTGAATCCACGAGACCACTACTCTGGTTGCTTTGAAAAGCATACAGCAATAGCTTTTCAGTTATCATATTTAAGTGTGTGCAACAGCACTAGGAAGAAATACTCTTATGCCTTAAAATCCAGGCAAATCTGAAAATGTCTGAGGGGAATTGGATGAATATAGCATAGGCAAAAAGGAAGGGGTCTTCTTAATTTTATTTTTAAAAACTGGTTTACCCTAACATTCAATCCAGGATCTAGTAACTTCTCAGCTTCTTAATCACTACTACCCAGATCCAAACTACTATCGTCTGTCACTTGAATTCCTGCAGCCTCCTAGCCAGGTCTCCTGATACCACCCTTGCCCCCCACCCACTACAACTTATTTTCCACACAGAAGCCAGATGAGTTGGTAATGTCATTCTTCTGCTCAAAACTCTCCAGGGGTTTTCCATCTCACTCAGAGTAAAATTCAAAGTTTCCATTATGGTCCTCAAGGCTCTGCATGGTCTAATCCCCTGATAACTTTTTTACCTCATTTCCTGATGCTGTCTCCCTCAAACTCTTCATTCCAGGCTCACTGGCATTTTTGCCATTCCTCGAACTCATCACACATGCTCCTACCTCAGGGCTTTTGCGCTCACAGTTCCTCTCTGGCAGGAAAACTTTTTTCTCAGATACTCACTTGTTTCATTCTTCATTTCCTTTAGATGTCTGTTCAAAGGTGACTTTATTTAGAAGGGGTGGCTGGCCAATATGGGGATCTGAACCTGTGACCTTGGTGTTATCAGCCTTTGACCTGGGTGTTGTCAGCACCACACTCTAACCAATGAGCTAACCACCCAGCCCTTAAGCACTCTTATTTATTTATTTTCTTTTCTTTGGTGGCTGGCTGGTAAGGAGATCTGAACCCTTGATCTTGCTGTTATAATACTGTGCTCTAACCAACTGAACTAATGGCCAGCCCCCAAAGTTACTTTATTAAAAAGACCTCTCTTTTCTGATAAAAAAAAAAGACTATTACCCTAAACTAAAACTAAAAACGTTACACCTTCATCATTCTCTTTCTCCTTATCCTGCTTTATTCTGTATCTGCATCATAGTACGTATCATCACCTTGTTATATATATTTGTATGCATACTTAATCTTTGTTTATTTTCATAATGCCTTTCTCCCCTAGCTAGAATGTCAGCTCTAGGAGGGCAGGGACTTTGTCTGATTTGCTGCCTGCTGCATATTTTAGGACTGCACCTGGCACATAGTAAGGTCTTGACAAATACTTGCTAAATGATTGGCTCCAGCTATAACTACTCTTGCCTAACAGGACTAACCTCAGGCTCACGAAAGCATGTACTCAGCTCTAACTTCCTTTGTTTTAATAACTAGCGATGTCTAGCATGGTCCTTCCATTCCTCCCCAAGAGTAAGCTTTTCAAGGGCAGGAACTTGGTCCTGAGTCACTGGCTGATGTGTAAAGGGTTAGGACTATAGGGAAAGGATGATTTTCTATATGTTACTGGGTGATGAAAAATGAGGAGTAGTAATGGGCTTCTGTAGTCCTTTTCCATCCCACATGATCCATGTTTCTGCTCAACATGGTGGCAACTTAGAGGAATATTGGGAACATGTCTTTATGTTCAAAAATATTGCTGAATTTCTAAGGTCTGAGAATTCCAGTGGCATATTCTTGGTCACACACTTCTTCCTTATTGTATGATTTACTAGCATTCCATTTTGACAGCTTATTTCTCCACAATGAAGAGTAGGTAAAGAGAGTGGAAAAAAATCCCACTCAGGAAAAAAAATTTTTTTGAAGGCTTGATCAGAACATTTGGAGGCATGTTAAGGGTAGTCAAGCATTCTTTCATCTGTTGGCAACAATCGAGGTCTTTTAGACTTTTTAACTGATCTGACTGAACCTTCAGAAGAGCTGGTGCTGCTATTAATATTATGGAGGGTATTCTACTAAGAAATGTTGAGAAGATTAAAGAAGTTATATTTTTCCTCCCCAAGGTGTTTGGGTGACTGCAAATCTATAGGTCAGCATACATAGTAGAATGTCTTCCCTCCATTTCTTACCAGACTAGGCCAATGGCAAGAATGATATAAAGATGTGGATATCCAGGAGGCTCACCTAATTTAAGGTCTCGCTTATCGCTATTGATTCACAACCATAATGCTACAATGGCAATCAATAGGTGTAGTGTTTCTATATCTTTACTTAAAGAAAAAAACGTAAAACCATGGTGACTTGTACAATAAAAAAATAACTTGGTAATCTTACTCCCTGAATGCCCTGGTTGAACTAATATTGTTAATGAGAACAGAGAAGCATTAAATAAGGACTTGCAGGTGTTGTCTCATGGGGTTGGTAATTAATTCACACAATAAAGCACTAACATACCTTTTCATGGGTAATTATGATACTGAATCACCAACGAAGTCTAGTAATAGTTTAAATCTTTTAAGTTACTACCAGATACACAAGCTTTGGAATAATTCTCCTCAGTTTCATACCAACAAATGCATGCTGTTTGTTTTATTAATTTCAATTGATTTTTGTTAGTCTAAAATGAAAAGAAGTTGAGTGGCAATAAAATGGTATCCATAAAAATAAACCACTGCTCATTTCACATTTGTAAGTTAGAGTCTGGTCATCATAAAGCCTGAGCTACCAGCCTCTCAGACTCATAACTTCTCTATTACACTGAACATATGAAATTTAGCACTGAAAAGACCCTAGGAAGCAAATACAATGTTTTCCCTTCAGAAAACTGCAAAACAGAAAAATAGCCTCTTAATGGTGTTTCCCCGTGTTGATTTCCCTTTTAGTTGGGGAAGTCATTTCCTAAGTCTTACCTCTCTTTCAGTGAACATTTACCCAGCCTTTGGCCACCCAAAAAGGATTACTTACCATCTTTCCCTCTTCCACCCTTTGAATTTTTATGGGCCTCCATCCAGTTAGGATGGAGTCATTCGACATCACAGAGATGGTCTTGAATATTTTGGTTAAATCTCGTACAGCTGTTTTCAAAGTATTCATTGTAACCTTTACTGGGTCCAAAAATTAACATTAATCATTAAACTACTATTAAAAAGTGAAATAGAGCTGGCTGATTAGCTCAGTTGGTTACAGCACTGCCTTGTAACGTCAAGATCAAGGGTTTAGTTCCCCTTGCTGGCCAGCTCTGTTGGACTTAAATCCCAAGATAAATAAAAAGGAAAAAAAGTGAAATAGAATAGAAAATACCAGAGTACATAGAATGTAGTAAAGAAAAATATTATTTCAAGAGAATTTTGTTTGTGTGTGTACATGCATACAAGAATGTGTCTGCTGGGTCACCATGCATTTAATGCATTTCTTTCTATGAGTCATGGCCAAAAAGTTTAAAATCATTGATCTAGAATAGTTTTCCTCAGTTTGGTCTGGGATGCTTGTTGTTTTAGTCCGTTTTGTGTTGCTATAACAGAAATACCTGAGACTGGGTAATTTATAAGGAAAGAGGTTTGTTTGGCTTACAATTCTGGGACAGCTGCATCTGGCATGGGTCTCAGGCTGCTTCTACTCATGGCAGAAAGTGGCAGGCAGCAGATCACATGGCGAGAGGAAGCAAGAAAGAGACAGAAGGTGCCAGGGTCTTTTTAAGCAACGAGCTCTCGTGGGAACTAATAGAGCGAGAACTCACTCATTGCTCCCCCCTCCCCCAGGGAGAGCATTAATCCGTTCATGACGGATCCGCCCCCATGACTCAATCAGTTTCCAACACTGCCACATTGGAGATCAAATTTCCACATGAGTTTTGGAGGGGACAACACATCCAAACTCCATCACTTGTTTAAAACAGGCACCTGGGCTCCATCTCAGATCTTTGGAACAGTTGAATTGAACAGTTGTTCAAAAGATCCCCACCTAATCTGAAAAACTAACCCTTGTTAAAGTGCTAGTGAGGAAGGGCTATATTCCAGAATGATGAAGTAAGAGTGTCTGGAGAGTTCTCCACGTGATTCCAGTGTGCAGCCAGGATTGAAAACCACTGGACTCTACACTGGTCTTTGGAAACAGTGACTGGGAGTTACAAGTCAAGTAGAAGACAGAAAGTAGAATTTACATATGCCACCCATCTCACTCCATCTATGCCAGTGGTTCTCAGACCTTAGTGTCCATGAGAATCACCTGGAGGGCTTGTTAAAACAGATTGCTGTACTCCACTTCCAGAGTTTCTGATTCAGTAAATTTAGGGTGGGCCCCCCAAATATGCATATCAAACAAATTCCCACATGATTCTGATTTTGCCAGTCCGAAGACTACATTTTAAGAACCACTGATCTATACAGAGGATGAGCTATATCCAGTTGAAAAGCATATTTCAAATTCTCTGCTAACCACAACCAAGTAGGATTTATTCCAGGTACACAGGTTGGTTCAACATTTGAAAATTAATGTAATCCACCACATCAATTGGCTAAAGAAGAAAAGTTATATGATCAAATCAATGGACACTGAAAAAGTATTTGACAAAATCCAACATGCATTTATGATAAAAATTCTCAGCAAACTTCTTAAGGCAGAAGTTTGGGTTGTTTGTTCAAGATCTTTCTTTTTCCTAGTGTAGGTATTTACAGCTATAAATTTCCCTCTAAACACTTTTTTGCTGCCCATCATTTTTGTTTTTTTGTGTTTTCATTTTTATTCATATCAATGTATTTTCTAATTTTCCTTGTTATTCTTTGATCGATTGGTTATTGAGGAGTATTTTTGTTTTGTTTCCACATATTTGTGAATTTTCCAACTTTTGTTCTGATATTGATTTCTAATTTTATTCTATTATGGTCAGAAAACATACTTTGTACAACTTCAATCCTTTTAAATTTACTTACACTTATTTTATGACATAATATATGGTTTATCCTGGAGAATGTTCCATGTGCACTTGACAAGAATATATTTCTGCCATTATTGAGAAGAGTGTTCTATGATATGTGTTGGGTCGAGCTGGTTTGTAGTGTTGTTAGGACCTAAATTTTCTCACTAGTTTTCTGTCTAGTTGTTCTATTCATCACTGAAAGTGGGTGCATTGGAGTCTGCAATTATTAATGTCAATTTGCCTATTTCTCCCTTCAGTTCTGTCAACTTTTACTTCATATATTTTGAGGGTCCTGTTGTTAGATGCATATAGGTTTATAATTGTTATATCTTCCTTGTGGATTGACCCTTTTGCCATTATAACATGTCCTCCTTTTTCTCTAGTAACAAGTTTGCCTTAGTCTATTTTGTCTGATATTAGTATAGCCACTGCAGCTCTCTTCTGCTTACCATTTACATGAAATATATTATTATATCCTTTTACTTTCAAACTATTTGTGTCTTTAAATCTATAGTGTGTCTCTTATATGTAGCATATAGTTGAATCATGTTTTCTAAATCAATTCTGACAATTTCTGCCTTCTATTTGGAGAATTTAATCCATTACTTCTAACGTAATAACTGATAAGGTAGAATTATGTCTATCTTTTTGCTATGTGTTTTCTATTTGTCTTATGTTTTTTGTTTCTCAGTTTTTTCATTACTGCCTTCTTTTGTGTTAAATAGAGATATTATATCATCCCATTTTAATTATGTTGTCATTTCTTTCCCTATATATTCTTCGAGTAATTTTTAGTGGTTACCCTAGGGGTTATAAATAACATTCTAATTCATAATATAGATCTAGTTCAGATTAATATCAACTAAATTTCAAACTTTGCTCCTATATGTCACCATTCCCCCCTTTATGTTGTTATTGTCACAAATTATATCTTTATATGTTATGTCCACCAACTGAGATTTATACGTATTGCATTATGAGTTGTCTTCTGAATCATATAGGGAAAAACGGAGTTATGACAAAGAATACATTTATACTGTCTTTTTGATTTATCTATGTAGTTACCTTCATCAGTGTTCTTTATTTCTTCAAATGAATTGTAGGTATTGTCTACTTTTTTTTTTTTTTTTCACTCTTAAGGACTTCTTTTAGCATTTCTTTAGTGTAGGTATGCTAGTGGCAGATTCTGTCAGTTTTTCTTTATCTGGGATTATCTTAATTACTCCTATATTTCTGAATGATAGTTTTGCCAGAAATAGAAATCTTAGTTTACAGTTTTTTTGTTGTTCAGTACTTTAAATATGTCACCCCACTGCTTTCTGACCTGCATGGATTCTGATGAGACAATCTTATCAAGGATCACTTGTATGTGATGAGTTGTTTCTCTCTTGCTCATTTCAAGATTCTCTCTTTTCTCTGGCTTTCAACAGTTTGATTATGATGTTTTTAGGTGTGGTTCTCTTTGAGTTTATCCTACTTGAAGTTTGTTGACTTCTTGGATGTGCAGATTAATGTTGTTAATCAAATTTGAAAGTTTTGGGCCATTATTTATTCAAATATGTTTCTACTCCTTTCTCTTTCCCTTCTCCTCCTGGATCTCCCATTGTGCATATGATGATGTCCCACCTTACATAGCAGGTCTCTGAGACTCTGCTCATATTTCTTTATTCTTTTTTTCTCAGTATTCTTTAGACTGGATAATTCCATTGACCTCTCTTCAAGTTCTCTGATTCTTTTCCCTGCCTGCTCAAATCTGCTATTGGTCTACCTAGTGATTATTTCCTTTTAGTTGTTGTACTTTTTAAACTCCAGAATTTCTATTTGTTTCCTTTTTATTACTACTACCTCTTTAATTCTCTATTTGGTGAGACATCTTTCTCATGTTTTCTTCTAGTTCTTTAAGCATGGTTTCCTTTAGATTCTTGAAAATATTTAAATTTACTGCTTTAAAGACTCTCTAGTAAGTCTGGATTTCCTCAGTGACAGTTTCTATTGATTGCTTATTTTCCAGTGCATAGGTCATACTTTCTTGTTTCTTTGCATGTCTCCTAATTTTTTGTTGAAAACTGGAGATTTCAAATAGTATAATGTGGCAACTCTGAGAATCAATCCCTCACCTTCCTTGTTGTTGCTCCCATAAGTAGTTGTTTGTTTAGTTACTTTTATGAGCTAATTTTATAAATTCTGTATCTTTGTTGTGTGTGGCCACTGAAGTCTCTACTTGCTTATATTAGTGATCAGCTAATAACTGGACAGCATTTTCCTTAAATGCCTAGAACCAATAAATCTCCCAATGTTTACCTAGGGTGTGTGTGTGTGTGTTGAGACATGCCTTCAACACTCCACTAAGCAGTTTACAACCCTGTCTTAGCCTTCACTTCCTGCTTGTACAGAGCATATGCTCAGAGGTGAGAAATTATAGCTTTCTTAGGTCTTTCCTGAGCATATGAAAAGCCCTACAAATGTGGCCTTCTAAATTCCCAAGAGTATGTTGCCCCTATGAACATCTCATTCCTCACTTTTTCTGCTAAGCTCCCTGGCTAGTCTATTGTTTGCCTTAACTTCTATCCACCACTTCAGGCAGATGTGATGTTAGAACATTTGAGATATGCCTCTCCATTACCTTTGGAGAAATGTTTAGCATTAAGAGAGTTCCAGCAAGGTCTAATAAAGATAAAACTTTAAAGTGGGTCTTCTAGGGAACCGCTTAATAATTACCCCTATTTGGGAGTGAAACTTTGAGAGATCTCCAGCCTTGCTTTGCTTTCTTCCATACTGGGAAAGCAGGCTGTTGTTTTTCAAGGCTGTTTGGAGCTGAGGAACAGAGGATAGGACTAGTATAATTTTAAATGCCACAGAGCTTGCTGTTTTTACTGAGATGCAGCTGTTTTTCTTGACTAAACACTCCTATGTTGCTACAAGCCTTTGGTTAGTTTCCAGAGTAATGAAAAAGCTGATTTTAACACTTTTTTGTCAGTTTTCTCACTGCTTTTATGGAGGAACAAAATTTCAGAGTTCCTTACTCCAAAGTTTTTACTAATGTCACCACTTCATTATTTTTTTTGATAATCCATCATGTAATGGAAAACCATACATTTTTTAGCATTGAAAAAGTTACCTATTTGTACTTTTTGTTTGTTTTGGTAACCCAACCATAGGCTAGAATATCTTTGTCAATGAAAATCTTCTTTTTTGAATCCAAACTTGATAAACCACATTATTATTCTTTTAGACATTTTCACTGAAAAAAACCCAAATTAATAAATCAAAAATTTAAATCTGAACCAACATTTCCAGAATCACAAAGAATTATAACTATACACAATGTTCTAAAGATGGTATATTATATAGAAGCAAGCAACAAAAAAATAAAATTTCTGCCTAGAAAAATTTAGATTCTATATATTTCTGAAATTGCAACACATAAGTTATTCCAAATAAAAATTAAAACTGACACAGCAATGAACCAAATTCTACTTCATCTTTGTTTGAAGATGCTGCAAGTTTAGAATAAGGTGTCAACTTGCCTTACTTGGAGTTCTTTATTATTTTTAAGAGTTAACCTGAAACACACTAGTTTTATTCCTGATCTTAATTTTAGGTTACTTTCAAATCCTATGTATTCTTCTTAAAAGAAATGATGAAAACTCTCATGAAAAATTTACCTGCAATAGGTCAATAAAGAAACTAATTAAAATGTAATTGAAATTTGAGTCATTTTTAACACAAAATAGATATGAATTTCTCACAGAGTGTTTACATAATGACATAAGCATGAAAGATCTGAAGTGGGATGTGGATTTGATTTCAAAATCTTTCATAAGTTTTTTTGTCAGAATATGGAAGTGTGTGTGTTTTGAAAAACAGCTTGCCTTATTTGGTATTTGAGCATGATTTGTATTTCCAATTAACAGTAAAGGAAGAGTTGGCCTAAAATTGATCAGATCAATGGCATGTGGATGGGAATGTAGCAGCATCCAAATATTCACATGAAAAATAAATGCAAACACTGGAGGGAAATATGCCTTCTTTCATGGAGAACTTGGCCACATGTCATAGCTGGAACCTGTAAAAGACAAAATGTGCAAGATGCAATACATTTGTATCCCCTGTACTTTCAGCACCTCCACAACATGATTCTATTTTTGCAAAATGGTGACATAAATCCTATTGCCAATGTCTAGACTTCAGATGAAAATAGAAGCTCTGAGGTCAGTCCTTGACTTCTTTATCTCCAGATTTCTGAGCCAGACGTTGCCTTCATATGTCAGTTTTGGTAGTCTAGAGTTTTAATTTTCATTTGTTCTATAAATAAATGTTTTACTTCATGGAAAAAACGGAGGCAGTGTTCTGATTATGATGATTAAAAAACCCAAACTGTACAGAGTCCTGCTGCATGCAAAACGAGTCATCAAGTCATCATACTGTGAGTTAACATTCACAACCGTAGTCCTCCAGACACTTTAACTATGAAGTAGACAGCGTTGCCATGGTTACACATAAAGGAGATTTGCACAAAGCAAGCCCATTGCACAGCATTATGTGCATACTGTGGGATAGTGTGGGAGGCAATTATAAAGTTGTATGTTGAGAGGATGTAGGAATATAAAAGCATGCCCTGTCATGGATTGATGTTAGCTCTCTAAACATAGTGTATCACCTTTTTTTTTTTTTTTTTTTTTTTTTTTTTTTTTTTTTTT
>NW_007728068.1:35222-45173 GCF_000696425.1 Galeopterus variegatus | reverse complement strand
CTCAGCCAGTGAGCGGGAACCGGTCTGTATATGGGATCCGAACCCTCGGACGGGAGCGCCGCCGTGCTTCCCAAGCGGCGCACTATCCAGTGTGCCACCGGGCCGGCCCCAACATAGTGTATCACCTTTGAAGTGGTCTCATTCTTTAATGGCTCAAGGCATGATTAAGCTGAATTCTGATTGTATAAAGATTCAGAATCATTCCTTTTTTCAAGTATCAAATATTAATTGGGTACCCACCATGTGCCAGGAATAGATATGATGAAATCACTGGGTATTGGGAAAACAGAGCTGACAAAGCATTTCCTTCCCAGTGAAGATTGCATTTCAGTAATGTTACAGGATACAAAATCAACATCCCCAAATCATAATGTTTTTATACTCTAATAGCAAACAAGCAGAATAAAATCAAGAAAGCAAGACCATTTACCATAGTTGCCAAAAAATTAAAATACTTAGGTATGAATTTAACCAAAGAGGTAAAAGATCACTACAATGAGAACTACAAAACACTACTGAAAGAAATTAAAGAGGACACAAAAAGGTAGAAAGTCATACCATACTCTTGGATGGAAAGAATTAACATCTTGAAAATGTCCATTATACCCAAAGCAATCTACAGATCCAATGCAATCCCCATCAAAACACCAATGACATTCTTCACAGAATTAGAAAAAGCAATCCTGACATTCATATGGAACAGCAAAAGACCTCGAATAGCCAAAGCAATCCTGAGCAAAAAAATAAAGCCAGAGGCATAAAACTACCTGACTTCAAATTATATTACAAAGCTAGTATAACCAAAACAGCATGGTACTGGCATAAAAACAGACACTGGGATCAATGGAACAGAATGGAAAACTCAGGAATCAACCAACATACTTACAGCCAACTGACCTTTGACAAGGGCAGCCTCTTCAACAAGTGGTGCTGGGAAAATTGGACATCCATATGCAGAAAAATGAAACTGGACCTATACCTCTCACCATATACCAAAATCAACTCAAAATGGATTAAAGACTTAAATATAAAATGTGAAACCATAAAATTACTAAAGAAAAACATAGGAAAAACACTCCAGGAAGTAGGACTGGGCATAGACCTCATGAATAAGACCCCAAAGCACAAGCAACAAAAGAAAAAATTAAAAAATGGGATTATATCAAACTAAAAACCTTCTGCACAGCAAAGGAAACAATCAATAAAATGGAAAGGCAACCTATGGAATGGGAGAAAATATTTACAAACTATATATCCAACAAGGGATTAATATCCAGAATATGCAAAGAACTCAAACAACTACACAGTAAAAAACCAAATAATCCAATTAAAAAATGGGCAAAGGAGAGGAATAGACATTTTTCGAAGGAAGACATATAAATGGCCAATAGGTGCATGAAAAAAAGCTCAGCATCACTAGTCATCAGAGAAATGCAAATCAGAACTACAATGAGATATTATCTCACCCCAGTTAGGCTGGCCATTATTAAAAAGACCAAGAAAAACAAATGCTGATGAGGATGCAGGGAAAGGGGAACTCTTCTACACTGTTGGTGGGACTGTAAATTAGTACAGCCATCATTGAAAACAGTATGGAGGTTTCTCAAACAACTCCAGATAGAACTACCATCCCACTATTGGGTATATATGTAAGGGAATGGAAATCATCATGTTGAAAGGATACCTGCCCTCCCATGTTCATTGCAGCTCTGTTTGCAATAACCAAAATATGGAACTAACCTAAATGTCCATTGATGGATGACTGGATTAGGAAAATGTGGTATATATACACAATGGAATAATACTCAGCCCTAAAAAATAATGAAATTCTGCCATTTGCAGCAATACAGATGAGTCTGGAGGAAATTATATTAAGTGAAATAAGTCAGGCAGAAAGAGAAATACCACATGTTCTTACTCATAACTGGCTGCTAGGAAGGAAGGGAGAGAGGGAGGGAGGGATGAAGGAAAGAAAGAAAAGACCACGACAATAATACGTTGAACTTTCAGAAGGAGAAAACAAACCTAAAGATACTAGAGATGGAGGGGAGGGAGGGAGGGATTTGGGAAGTGATAGGTTGGGTAAAGGCATAAAGAAATATCACGATTTGTAAGAATGAATATGCTAATAATAAATAATAAAAATTTCAAAAAGTTATCTTCACATTACAGGAAGCAGGATTATGCAGGTGAAATTCATAATTGAAGATTAGTAGAATTCAGTCATTAATACACAGCAGTATGTTGCTCCCCTGCCACTCCACAAACACTGGGCCTTGAAGAATTAATGACATTTAAATAGATAGACAAAAAAAGCCCTTCCGATGAGGGGAGCAGCATGAGGAAAGGCATGGAGGCAGGACTAAAGAGGAAACAGCAGGAAACCCGGACTTCTTAAAATAACTTGAAGGTCTTGTTATCTGATAAACAAATGGACTGTTTTCTGCAAGGCTTTAATTTGTTTAAATGAGAAATAAAATACAAACATAAAATTGTCACATTCTACCAATAGGCCTCTTCTCCAGAAATGTAGTTAAACATTTTGATCAAATGAGACGTTGTATATAAAAATATTTTGAAATTTTTTAAAGTTTAATTTAATTTTATACTTTTTTACCTCCACCCTCCCTGTGCTCATTTTGAAATTTTTAAGTGCTTTAACAAACACATTATTTATTCTTATCTTTCTTGCCTACCCCATCAAAGGAATCAAGAATGACAGCAAACAGAAAACTTATGTGTTGGCCAGTATTGGCTATGACTTCTTGAAACTGGAGTATTTTCTGAAGTTTTCTTTTGTTCTTTCTCTTACATTTTTTTCATTTTCCTTTCTTACCTATTCATTTATTTAAGAAACATTTAATGAGTGCCTTATTTTGCCAGGTACTGTTCTCTATGATAGGGATATATCAGTAAACAAAACAGACAAAAATTTCTGCCCTCATGCAGCTTACATTGTAGTGGGGGGAGAGAAATAGTTTATTAGATTATGATACATGCTATGAAGGTAAATTAGGTAGAAAAGAGGGCAGGAAGAGTGTGTGTGAGGTGGGGGAGAGAAGTTGTAACTTTAAAGAGATGACATCTTTGAAAAGGTGACATTTCAACAAAAACTTGAAGAAGTGATCCATTTAGATATTTGGAAGAAGAGTGTTCTATGCAGAGGGAATAGTTAGTGCAAAGGTCCTGAGGCAGGATTATGTTTAAGGAACAGCAAAATCAAGCAATGTAAATTTTTTCAGGCAAAGAGCAGATGTGAGAGAGGGAGAGAGTTGAAGTCAAAGAGATGTACTCTGTGTGTGTGTGCGTGTGTACTGTGTGTTGAAGGAAAGGGTTGCAAATGGTATTGGGTCTCATGTGCTCTTACTCTGAGTGAGATGAGAAGCCATTGTTCACTCTGTTTTTGACATGGGTCTATTTGCTAATGCAATCCACGAATAAGATTTACAGCTTGTAAATGCTAATAATAAACAGAAAAACACCAAAAAATGATGTTGGAGGAAAGATGAAGCTTTGATTTGAGTTCGGTGCATTAATATCTATTTGCAACCTATCTTTAATCAGAGGAAGGCCCCCAATCTACTACTCTGTGACAAATCTATCCACCTCCCAAGTCTACCAAAGATAGGGTGGTGTCTGTTACATGTTCACACCTCACCATCTATGACTCTTCCAAATGTAAGAGGATGTAGAAGGTCATCAGCATGGGTCCTCCTCAAGGACTGCTATAAATTCTTTCGTCCCTCTTTACTCCCTGCTCCATGCCTAGTCTGGTGATCTAAGAGGTTTGCCTCTCCCCCATACAAGCATGCAAGCTCTGCAAGAGCAGAAGCTTTGTCTGTCTTGTTCAGATAGTTATCCCAGAGACTAGAAGAGTCCTTGACCAGACAACTTTTTGGCGTGAATATATAAAATAAAAAGGTAGCTCCTCAAATATAATGATTTAGAATTCCTACTCCAGGGGGACTCATATTTTGATGTACCTTTAGGTTGCTGTCTTCAATCAAATAAACGACTATAGTAAACAGTGGTGTACTGAGGGTGGGGTGGTGCAGAAAGATATGCCCTGGATGCAAGCAATAAGGGGGTGTGTTGTCTGTAGAGAATATAAAAATTATCAAATCAACTAAAACAATTCTATTTATATTATTACCATGTGCCAGTAATTCTAAACAGTATCAGTGGTAACATAATCCTCCTCCTACCCAATGTTTCCTTTGTTCAAGTTCTAAATGATAACTAAAATTATTGGTGAGTTTCTTTTTATTGTGGTGAAATATATATAACTTAAAACTTACTATCATAGCCATGTTTAGGTGTACATTTTGGTGGTATTAAGTGCATTCACATTGTTGTACAACTATCACCACCATCCACCTCCAGAACTTTTTTCATCTTCCCAAACTGAAACTGTACCCATTAAACAATAATGCTCCCATTCCCTCATATACCCAGACCCTGGCAACCATCACTCTACTTTCTGGCTGTATGAATTTGAATACTCTAGGTTCCTCATTCAAGTGGGATCATATATTTGTCCTTTTTTGACTGGCTTATTTCACTTAGTATAATGTCTTCAAGGTCCATCTGTGTTGTAGCATGTGTTGGAATTTCCTTCCTTTTCAAGGGTGAATAATATTCCATTTATGTATGCACCACATTTTGTTTATTCATTCATTTGATGGACACTTGGGTTGCTTCCACTTTTTGGCTACTGTGACTAATGCTGCTCTTCAAACCCTTGCTTTCAATTCTTTTGGGTATATGTCCAAAAGTTGAATTGCTGGGTAATATGGAATTCTACTTCAAATGTTTTGAGGATCTGCCATACTGTTTTCTCTAGCAGGTACACCATTTTACATTCCCACCAAAAATTCACAAGGGCTCCAATTTCTCCAAATCCTCCTAGCATTTCTTATTTTACTTTTTTGATAATAGCCATTTTAGTATGAGGGAGTGTCTCATTATTGTTTTTATTTGCATTTCCCTTGTGATTAGTGATGTTGAGCATCTTTTCATGTGCTTTTTGTATTTGTATATCTTCTTTGGAGAACTGTCTATTCACATCCTTTCCCCCTTTTTAAATTAAGTTGGTTTTTTGTTCTGGAGTTGTAGGAGTTCTTTATATATTCTGGATATCAACTCATCAGATATATGATTTGCAATTATTTTCTCTCATTCTATGGTTTGCCTTTTCACTGCTGATAGTATCTTTTGGTGCACATGTTTCTAATTTTGATGTAGTCCAATTTATTCAGTTACTTTGTTTTTGCCTGTGCTTTTGGTGTCATACTCAAGAAATCATTGCCAAATATAATGTTATAAAGTTTTTCCCATATCTTTTTCTCTAGGACTTTTTAGTTTTAGCTCTTATGTTTAGGTCTTTGATACATTTTGAATTGATTTTTGTAAATGGCCTAACGTAAGGGTCCAGCTTCATTCTTTTTCATGTGCATGTCCAGTTTTACTAACAATGTCCTTTCCCTATATCTTGGCACCTCAGCAAAAGTCACTTGTTCATACATACAAGGGTTTATTTTGGGGTTCTATATTCTATTCCATTGTTCTATATGTCTATCTTTATGCCAGTACCCCACTGTTTTGATTACTGTAGCTTTGTAGTAACTTTTGAAATCAGGAAGTGTGACACCTCCAACTTTGTTGTCCTTTTTAAAGATTGTTTTGGCTCTTTGGGGTCCCTTGAGATCCCGTATGAATTTTAGGACAGATTTTTCTATTTCTGCAAAAATAACACCATTATTATGATTTTAATAAGAATTGCATTGAATCTGTAGGTCACTTTGGGTAGTATTGAGAGCTTAACATTATTAAGTTTTCCAACCCATGGACATGGGATATCTTCTCATTTGTTTGTGTCCTTAGTTTCTTTCAGAAACATTTTATATTTTTCAGCGTACAAGTTTTTGCTTCCTAGTTACATTTATTCCAAAGTATTTTATTCTTTTTTATTCTCTAGTAGGTAAAATCTTCTTAATATCATTTTCACATTGTTCATTGTATATAGAAATGCAACTAATTTTTATATGTTGATAGTGTGCCCTGCAACTTTGCAGAATTCTTTTATTAATTCTAACAATTTGTGGAATCTTTAGGGTTTTTTACGTATAAGATTATATTGTCTGAAAACAGAGATAATTTTACTTCTTTTTTTTCAATTTGAAAGCAGTCACTGTTTATTAACTGACCAGAATACAAAAATAATTATGGTAAACACCTTAGTTCATCCTTCTGATAAGCCTGTTGATCTGGTCTTCCCTGTTATCAGCATATCCACCTTCTACAAAGTGTTTTTTACTCTTCCTTCATTCCACCTCATGGAAAGGTAATTTGAAGGACCACGGGAAGTTATTTATTTCTTTGAAGTACTTTCCAACAGTATAGATTTCATGAATCAGAACCTCCATGCAAATGATGCCATATTTTTACCAAGAGATCAAGCAATCAAGGTGTCATCTGTCAAGGCAATTCACTCCTTATTAATTTTTCCATAACCATGCTTGTAGATTAGTTCATTTACTGACTTCAGGTTTGGGTATCCTCATGCAATATATGGTTTCATAATCCTCAGCATGTTAATTGAAGCCTTGTTGAGCGTAACAAAGGGGCCATTGAAGATCCAGCAAAGGAGAAGAAGCTGCAACACCTTTGGACTTACACCATTGATACCTCTGATCCTCATGACAAATGCCAATTGGGGTTCTGTAAGCACATAGAAGTTGCTGGCTTTTCCTGCCATCTTAGCCATTCAAATCTCAGTTCTTTACATCTGCCTATAGTTCTTGTGACAATGCTTAGCTTTTTCATAGATAAACTTCCTCCTTGCCTTTTGAAATATCTTTTGGGCAAACTTCTTTCTCAAGAGTTTGATCTTCAGCTCTGTGAAATTCCTTTGCTTTTTAAAAATGGTTTCTGGCACAGCAGGAACCTTCTTTTTTTTTCTCTTTGGCACCCTCCATGGTTCCAGCTGGAAAAGAGGATAATTTTATTTTCCAACTTAGATGGCTTTATTTCTTTTTCTTGCTATATTTCTCTGGATAGGGCTTCCAGTACTATGTTGAGTAAAAGTGTTTAAAGTGGGCATCCTTGTCTTGCTCCTATTCTTGGAGGAGAAGCTTTCAGTGTTTCATAATTGAGTATGATGTTAGATGTGGGCTTTATACATGTGGCATTTATTATGTTGATATAATTTCCTTATATTTCTAGTTTGTTCAGCATTTTTATCCTGAAAGGGTGTTGAATTTTGTAAGATGGTTTTTCAGCATTAATTCAAATGATCATGAGGTTTTCATTCTTCATTTGGCTAGTGTGGTATAAGACATTGATTCATTGTATGGTGAACCATCCTTGCATTCCAGGAATAACTTCATCATGGTGTACAATCCTTTTAATATGCTGTTGAATTTAGTTTGTTCTTATTCTGTTGAGGATTTCTGCATTGATATTTATGAAAGCTGCTGGTATGTAGTTTTCATTTCTTGTAGAGTCTTTGTCTGGATTTGGTATCAGGGTAATGCTGGCCTCATAAAATGTGTTTAATACTGTTCCTTCCTCTTCAATTTTTTTTTGGAAGAGTTTGAGAAAGATTGGTGTTATTGCTTCTTTAAATTATTGGTAGAATTCACAATTCACCAGTAAAGCCATCTGGTCCTGAGCTTTGCTTTATTGGGAAGTTTTTGATTACTTATTCAATTTCTTTACACATTATAAATCTGTTTGGATTTTCTATTTCTTCATGATTCAGTCTTGATAAGTTGTGTGTTTCTAGGAATTTTTTCATTTCACCTAGGTTGTCAATTTGTTGGTGTAATTGTTTACATTACTCTTTTATAATCATTTTTATTTCTGTAAAATTAGTAGCAATGCCCCCTCTTTCATTTCTGATTTTAGCTATTGGAGTCCTCTATCCTTTTTTATTAGTCAATCTAACTGAAGTTTTGTCAATTTTGTTCACATTTTTGAAGAATCAAACTCCCAATTTCATTGATTTCTCTATTGTTCTTCTATTCTTTTTTTGCTTATTTCTGCTTTATTCTTTATTATTTCCTTCTTTGTGATATCTTTGGATTTAATTTGTTCTTCTTTTTCTAGTTCCTTAAGGTTTAAAGTTAGGTTGTCAACTTGAGATCTTTCTCTTTTTAAAATGTGTTTATGGCTATAAAATTTTTCTTTTTGCACTATTTTCACTGCACCCCATAAATTTGGTATGTTTCATTTTCATTTTGTTTAAGATATTTTCTTTTTTCATTGAGAAATAACTGATTAAACATATTTGTGGAGTACAGAATTGAATATCAATACTGTGTACAGTGTGTGATGATCAAATCAGGGTCATTAGCATGGTCATCTTTACAGAATGTAATCATCCCTTGTGTCCATTGACCAATTTCTTGCTAGCCCTCATTCCCCTCACCTTTTCCCACCTCTAGTGGCCACAGCTTTGTTTTTTCTTTCTGAAATTTCAACATATTATTGTGATTGTTGTTTTTAAGATATTTTCTTATTTTCCTTCTCATTTATTCCTTGACCCATTGGTTATTTAACGCCTTGTCTAATTTTCAAATATTTGTGAATTTTCCAGTTTTCCTTCTGCTGTTGATTTTTAGTTTATTTTATTATAATTGTAAAAGATACTTAGTATGATTTCCATATTTTTAAATGTATTAAGACTTGTTTGTGGCCTAACATATGGTCTATTCTAGAGAATGTTTTATGCTTGAGAAAAAATACGTATACTATTATTGTTGGGTAGAGTATACCTGTTAGATCCATTTGGTCTATAGTTCTCTGTTTCCTTATTGATCTTCTGCTTGATTGTTCTATCCATTATTGAAAGTGGACTATTGAAGTCTCCCTATTATTTTAGAGCTGTCTATTTCTCTCTCCAATTCTGTCAATGTTTTCTTCATGTATTTAGGAGTTCTAATGTTTGGTGTGTATATGTTTATAGTTATTATATCTCCTTGGTGGATTGGCCCTTTTTCATTTATGTAATACCTTACTTGGTCTCTTGTAACAGTTTTTTACTTTAAGTCTATTTTGTCTGACATTAGTATAGTCACCTGTGCTCTTTTCTGGTTACTATTTGCATAGAACATCTTTTTTTCATCCTTTCACTTTTAATTTGTGCAGGTTCTTAGATTTAATGAGAGCCTCATACAGACAGCATATAGATGGATCTTGTTTTTCTGTCCATTTGGCCAATCTGTGTATTTTGATTTGGATGTTTAATCTATTTACATTTGAAGTACAGTTATGTGTCACTTAATGATGGGAATACATTCTGAGAAATGCATCCTTATGTGATTCTGTCATTGTGAGAACACCATAGAGTGTACTTGTACAGAACTAGATGGTATAGCCTACTACACACCTAGCCTATATGATCTAGCATATTGCTCGTAGGCTACAAACCTGTATAACATGTGAGTGTACAGAATACTGTAGGCAATTGTAACACAATGGTAAGTATTGTGTACCTAAACATATCTAAACATAGAAAAGGTACAGTAAAAATAAGGTATTAAGGATTTTTTTTAAATAGTATGCCTGCCTAGGGTATTTACCATGAGTGGAGCTTGAGGACTGAAAGTTGCTTTGGATGAGTCAGTGAGTGAGTGGTGAATGAATGTGAAGGCTTAAAGCATTACTGTACACTACTGTAGACTTTATAAACACTGTACACTTAGCCTACATAAATTTATTTTTTAAAAAAAGTAATTCTGCTACGATATCATGACGGCTATGATATCACTAGGCAAAAGGAATTTTGCACCTCTATTATAATCTTATAGGGCCACTGTCATATATGTGGTCCATCGTTAACCAAAACATTGTTATGTGGTGCATGACTATAATTACTGATAGGGAAAGACTTATTATTGCCAATTTATTTGTTTTTTCTACATCTTTTTTTTTTTTTTTTTTTTTTTT